>NC_057802.1:19185740-19221862 GCF_018294505.1 Triticum aestivum | reverse complement strand
GTTATTACCGCTGTATGTGGACACCTGCATAAGTACAATACTAGGATCGGTTCCCTTAAACATTTAGTTTGGGAGATCCATGGCGAGGGGACGATGGGATCGATGGCTACATCTTGTGCGTAGGTTGATGGGGGTCAACATTTCTGATGAGCCAGATACACTACACTTGAAACTTTTTGTTTTAGGGGTATTCTCAGTGAAATCTATGCATATTGATTTGATAAACAGTGCTCCAATCCCAAAGTCGCTTCACGTTTCGAAAATTAAGGTGCCTTTATAAAAAAGGTCTTTATATGGTTTGTTCACAATGAAATTATCTTGACTAAGGACAGCTTGGCAAAGAATAGTTGGGAGGGTAGTAAGCGTGTTGTTTCGACGATCAAGACGGGTCTATCCAATATCATTTTTTTAGACACCCACTAGCCAAGTTAGTGTACGGTACATTACACGTCACTACTGCAGGATGCTGCTAACGCGACACTACAATCAGAGACCCTTCGAGAAACTGTGTGCGATGCCATAATCGCAAATGGTGTTGTATGAAAACCGTCAGAAATGTATAAAACGTTTGCGATGACGGATGCATCAAACATGGCTCAGGTTTTAGTTGCGTGTGCGATGAAGGCCATGCGGCTCAATTCAATTAACTGTTTGCGATGAGGAGGAACAAAAAAACGGGCAGCCAGATGAAGGCGTGTGCGATACACAGCATACGGTTCACTCGGATGAACTGTTTGTGATTAGGCAACACAAAAGAAACGGGCTGCCATATGAAGGTGTGTGCAATATACAACATACGGTTCACTCGGATGAACTGTTTGTGATTAGGCAACACAAAAGAAATGGTCAGGCAGATCAAGGTGTGTGGGATATACGGCATGCGGTTCACTCGGATGAACTGTTTGTGTTGACACAAGAGAACAGAAACAGTTCAACTTAACAAGATATGTGTGTTGTGCGATGGGATTGCATGCGGTTCACTCGGCCCTTGTCGTCAGTGTGTGACCTCTATGGCAACTGTTCGCTCCCCAAGCGCCTCTTCGTGTACCGTGGCAACCGTCCACTGACTCTTCGCCTTTTCCTCTCGATTTGGAACTGCTGTCGCACGCTAGCTCTTCCTCCCTCCTCCATTTGCCTTCACCCTTCCTTCTACCATTGTTTGATCGTCTTCTCCATGGAGGGAACAAGCCGGAAACGACCCCGTTATTCTTGCCCCGATCGGAATGATGACGCGGTGGAGGAACTCATTGATTGGTGCGACGTCATCACCTCGGCTAGCATGGCAGGTTCGTTCAAGACCATTCTCGACTCAACTAATAACATCATTACAAGGAACCCAAGGGTTCAGGAGCGGTTTGATCTCCCCTATCTTCTTCGCTGTGACCCTGCTGACTGGCGTGGGGACGAGGGAAGCCTCACCTTGTGTAAGTTGATGCCTCTTGATAATGATACGTATGATGTTAAGATGCCATCGCTTGAGGGCAAGGCCTGGGCAGGCGCAAATGGAGATTGGGTTGTTTATATTGGGTACAACTGCGAGTGGGAACTTGTGAATGTGTACACTCGTCACCAGGTTCCACTTCGAAAAATCTCAGATGACTGCCCGGAGGTTGAGTACAGCGGTATTCTACGTGAGTTCAAATACGATCATGCTGACTGTCGTCTACGGAAGATAGCAATTTGTCGAGTTCCCGACCGCTCTTGGGGTAATAGGAATGCTTATGTTGTCGCTATCTTCGACAAGCTTGTTGCCGTCCTTCATGGTTCGACTCGATGGATATTGCTCAAAAATCAGTTTCTATACACGGATGAGTACTGTGATGCAATTCAATAGGAGGGTCTTGTGTTTGCTGCCACCACTCGTGGCACTGTTTTTGCATGGAATCCTCATGATTTCGGTACGTTTTTCTTCCACCGTAGTTATAATTGTTTCATCCACCTACATGCGGGTTAACTAGTTTCTCTTTACTAATTAACCTTCTTGTGTTTCCAAGGTCCTGTGAACATTCCACCACCTATACTTGAAAATTTTATTCACGAGCATGAGGATGAGCAGGACCCATATACTCAGTGGCGCCTGGCAACTTATTCCGATGGATCACCTCTTCTTGTATGTATACGGGGCACTGCTAATGTTACTAAGGAAGCAGGTGTTGTCTCATATGGTCGCACTCTCCGGACCTATTCCAACATCATTTGCAAGGTATTCAGGATGGATACTGGTGTACTAGCGCCAACACCTTCTCCCTGGTTCAGTATTGAAAGTCTTGGAGCTCGCTCTTCCTTGGACAAAACTATCCAATGATGGTGGAAGGCGATCCAGCTGCTGTTGACACAACGTTACTACCATTTATGAGAAGCAACTGTATCTATACCTCGGACATTACTATGCTTCCCTACCGTCCCAATATGGGTATTGAAATAGGCCGCTTCAGCCTGGATGATCAGTCCTGCGTTGGTCTCGAGATTGACAGTAGCTGGCCCTTCCCAGAGAATCACTTCTGGTTCAAAGCAAGTGTTTCCAACGCCGACGAGTGGGTGTGCTGAAGTTCATTTCATCACTTTGTTATATGTTGTGTGAGAAAAACTTTACTAGAATATTTTGTTGGAAATGATCTATAATCCAACGTGTATCCTCATTGTCGTTGTGGGTTGATGACTTGTTGTATGTAATCAATGGTACATTTGAATATGCGTCCATGAACTCACGCCTACTAGTGGTGTCCATATGAACAGTGCAAGTGATTGTAGTTGCAAAAATGAGATAGTGCTAGTGATTTGTAGCTGCATATTTTGACAAATCGCAGTGTTACAAGGTTGACAAACACTACTAGGGAAAACCTTCTACACAGAAACTTAGCAGTAGCGCGTGTCAAAAATAGGCGCTAGTGCTAAATAGCAGTAGCGCTCTTGCGAAAACCGCGCTACAGATACAATAGTAGCAGTAGCGCGTGCACATGAAAAAGCGCTACCACTAATATTCCTATTGCTAAAACGATATGCTACGCATAGCAGTAGCGGTCTTGAAAGAAGCGCGCTACCGCTAGGACATAAGTAGCAGCGCGTTTCGCGCAGAGAGTGCTGCTGCTAATGGAAATAAAATAAAATGAAAAACAAATGGAAAAGTAAATGAAAAAGAAAGAAATAGAAAAAGGAGAAAGGAAAAAAATAAAATGTAGAGCAAAATAAATGAAAAGCGAAAAAAGGAGAAAGGCGTAGCAGTAGCTTTGTCCGTAAGAGGCACTATAGCTAACGTCGCTGCAACGCGTTTCCTAGACCCCCGCTGTAGAAACAGAAAAGGAAATAAGAAATATGAAGGAAATTACATAGCTATAGTAGTAGCGCGTTTTGTGAAAGCCGCTATAGCTAACTTAGCTATAGCGCGTTCCGCGAAAAGCGCTACCGCTAAGTTTGACTTAACCAAAAAACCATTTCCCACCGGCCATCACTTCCCCCCCAAATCCCTCGACCCACGCCGCCGCCGTCTGCCCGATTCGCCGTCGTCCCACTTCGCCGCCGTCTCCTGCCGACGTCGATGCCCCCGGAGCCACCAGAGCCACGCGCTGTCGACACCACCGGAGCCGCGCGGCCTCATCAACGCCACCGGAGCCGCAGTCGACGCCACCTTATCCTCCCTCCCCACAACTGCCTCCCTCGCCGTCACCGGAGACGCCCCTGCCTCCCTCGCCACCACTGCCTCCCGCGCCACCACGGGAGCCATCCTCTGTAAGCCCCCACCCCTCCTCTTTTTCTCTCTAAATTAGTTAGGTTAATTTAGTTAGGAAAAGAATTTAGTTAGGTTAATTTAGTTAGGAAAAGAATTTAGATAGGGCTTTGACAGAGACACCTCTGCCTCCCTCGCCGTAGGAAAAAATTGTATATGCTTAACTAGGGCAGTAGGGTTAGGGTTGTAGTGTTTATTACAAATGTTAGGAAAGTAAGGTTTAACTAGATGTTAACTAGGGTGGTAGGATTTAGTTTAGAGAAAAAATCAATATAAAAATATAAATTTCTATTAGTGTTGCAAGTCTAGTAGGTTCTTAATTTTTAGTGAATTTTTATTAGGACAAAAATTTAGGACATAATTTGAGTTCTAGGTTCATAATTTGAGTTCTAGGGTTCATCCATCTATATTTGGTTTTTGAATTGAGTTTCAGAGGGCATGAGATTTGTGTAGATTTTCTTGAAGTGTCAAACACTAGGAGATGGAAATTTGAAGTGGTCATGATATATGAAAAATCCTCAATTGTGTTTGCTCACTGATCATAATCGACATTGAAGTGGTTCGATTGTGCCCAAGTGGCCTTTTGTTGTTTCCAGGGAATGAAGCCGAGTGGCCTATGTTTTGCCGGAATGTTGATTCATTTCCGTTGCGGCAAACTTCAGGTTCTCGATTTGTCCACTTTTTAGCAAAGGTCATGCCGAAATTTTCCGTGAATTTTGGCATGACTTGTGCTACAAACTAGGACATATCCAGTGCCCGGGATTTGCCGCACCAGGAAGGAGTCAACGTTCCTGCAAAACAATAGGCCTTTTTATGTCATTATTCATTTTATTAGGTCTAGAATTAATTGACTAGATTTAATCGTAGGAAACATGGCTAGCAACGATGAAGGACAGGGTTCTGGTGATTGCGACGACGTCTACCGGGCTGCAGACGAATTATTGAGCCTTGCCGACGAGACTGAGACCGGCGCTGAGACTGAGACCGGCGCTAAGACTGAGACCGGCATCGAGACCGGCGCTCAGACCGAGACCGGCGCCGAGAATAGCGGTGCGGCGTAGAACCGAAAGCAAAGAGGCAACGGCTTCCTAACAAGCTCATGACTACTAGACTGGTGGTCACAGAGGTGGACGACGGCAATTTTGAGCCAAAAGCGCCCCAGGAAGCGCGTGCGTGCTACGGCAATCAAATAGGCTGCATCGTACGGACAACCGCCACCATCAATGATGAGAAACTGCAGAAGATAGATAATATGAGGACCTCCCTCCTAAACAAGTTTCACCAGATATTCTTGTTCCCTAGCCGGAATGAAAAGGATTATAAAGATCCAGATAAGGACCCGGCAATGAAGAAGATAAACAAACACGCCATGACCAAGTTTAGCGACGCGTTGGCCGCCTGGAAAACAAGGGTGAAAGCAAGGATCATCGAAAAGAAGGAAGCCTACTCCGAGATTCTAAAGGATAATCCGACAACCACGGAAGAGCAGTTTCAAGTATTCAAGCCGGCTTGTGAGGCCGAAGCTGCCAAAAAAAAGTCTAAGTACATGAAGGGGCTTCAACAGAGGAACATTGGGAGCCACCACCTCGGAAGCCGTGGTTACGGCGGGAAGAGGTCCAAATGGGCCAAGGAGGACACGGAAGCCGCGAGTCTGGGCATCCCAGACCCCTTGGCGGAGTTCACCGTTCCGCAGGAGCGTGACGTCCTCAGGGCCCGGCACCGTTGGGACCCAGTGAAGAAGGTTTTTGAGACGAACGCGGTCACGACGGAGTTCATTAGACTGCTGGTAATTTTAGTTTTTGATCAATTCGACTGCACGTTAGTCATATTTGTAAACGATCCTTGTGCCTTTTGCAGAGAGAGCAGCACAGGATTGCGGCCGAAAGCGACTCGCCGTCTGAGGCGTTGGCGAGGCCCAAGTGGGACACTCCATTCAACCGGGCATTGAACATATTGAAACGAATCCTGGTGGATACTCGACCGTCGTATGGACGCGTGCACGGTGTCGGAGACGGCGCCACGTGGAAGTACTACAGTGAGACCAAGGAGGTGAGGAAGGAAAGACGGAGGTTAACCGAAGAAAACATCGACAAGAAGGTTGAGATTGCGGTTGAGAAGAAATCATCTCAGACAGTCGCAACAGCGGTAGCTGCCACAAAACATATGGTTGTAGATATGTCCACTTCCTTGGTTCCGGCCGTTTTCAATTGGACCAGGCAAAATCCAGAAAAAAATGCAGCGGACTTTCACCTTGCTGACTTCTTGGGGAGCAGCTCGACTAGCGTTGCACCAGCACCTGCAGCTGCACCGGCTCCCGCACCTACTCCCGCACCGGACGTGCTCGGCGGTGCTTCGTCTTTGGCTGAGCTCGACGCCCTCACGGTATCTGTCACACCGGCCCCTTCAATAAATGTATAATCTCCCGTTTTCGTTGCCTTTTGGATGTCTCACGTCGCAGACTTTTCTTTGCAGGCCGACGAAACCCCGTGCAGCATATTGTACACCATCGGCGACCAGAAGGTGGACGTGGGGAAGGCGACGATAATGAAGCCGAAGGAACCATTGTTCCACAGCCGGCCGATCCCCCCAAACGTCTTCAAGGTTTCCGTGGCCAGTGTCAAACTGGGCCACGAGAATTTGCCTCCTCTGGTACTAGGGGGGATGACGACAAGACCCCGCGGCGGCTTGGTGATTGTTGCAATGGGTGGGTCCTGTTGTGGCCAAAGAGTCTGCTTCATCTGGAGGCAGCCGGGAGCACACCCACGAGCACGCAGCCTCAGCAAGGTATGAACATCAACACCCCATCTACCCAATTAGCGTCGGGTGTCGGGTTGGGTGATAGTAGACGGGGTAAGGAAGAGGCTCCATTAGTCGCTGATGACGTCGCCATGGATGAGGATGACGATGGCACTCAACAGTATGTCTATACTGGCGCCTACTCAGGGTTTGAGCGTCATGAGTCGGTGCCTGAATTGCCGCCTCCGGAGGCTCAATGTATTATAGACAACCTTCCGGGAAAGATGCATAGGAAGAGAGCGAGGAAAGGCAAGAAAGCTGATTCTATGATCCAGCCGCCTCAGCAGCCTCGGGTTCAAGACCGTATATATATCCCCGGTGCGGATAAATGGCATATCCCCGGTCAACCAATCCTACCTGCAACAGCGCTAAGGGCCAGATTCGGCGATCTAAGGAGTCTTCATGACGATGTGCTGCGGATAGAGAAAGGCCTCATCGCCTCGAAAGATCCAGGATACCCACTCTACGTGGTTAACGTTCCGCGGCAATTGTCGTACGTGGACTTCTTCCCCGCGGATAAGTTCTTCCTTCGATTCGATTACATATTCGACATGTTTCACGTGAAGAAGCTGGATTTTACGTTTGTCTGCCTTTATGCCTTGCACATGAACTACATCATCGGGGTTGAGAAGATACCTCATATTTGTGTCGCTGACCCGTACTTCATGCACGAGAGCTTCTTGGGAGTCTGCGCAAAGCACCGTGAATACGCGAGGGATTACATCGGCAATTTCATGCTCGCCAATAAGCACAAGGAGGCGATTCTCGTGCCTTATCATCCCCTGTAAGTCATCCGCGCAGATATCCTTCCTTTGATTTCAATCATTCATTTGCACGGTGGAGTCTAATTAATTTGAGGTGTACTTAATTTGCGCAGCGGCGAGCGCGCCGTCCTCATCATCCTCTGCCCCCGATACTCCCACGCTCTTTACTTGGACTCGTCGAAGAACATTCACAAAAAGGATTACACCCACATCAAGGATGTTCTCGACAGTGCTATATTTTACTACGAAGCACGGGGTGGAGAGGTCACGGACAAGAAGAGAAGGAGCGGCAGGCTCGCCTTCGGCCATAAGACCGACTTCTGCTGCATCCAGCAACCGAGTGGTTCTCTTAATGATGTATTCTATGTCCTACACCACATGTTGGAGTACAGACGGGATCACCAGAACCTTCGCATGTCACCTACATCCGGCGATGCCCATATTCTGCAATTGGCAAAGAACGTTGGAGATATCGAGGATCATCGACTTCGAGCCGAGTTCTATCACATCCAGCGCAAACTTGCCCAAATCATCATGAAGGAGGTCGTCAGAAAACAGGGATGTTCTACGAAGAAGGACAAATGTCGCGGGAAGACGTCCGTACACGGGTAGCCTCTCAGCGTCTCGACCTGAAGCCTTTCACTAGGCTCGGGGACTATCTCCCTGACTTGGATGGATGGCAGGACATGTTGGAGTGATTGTTGATATATGACAATGTGTCCGTTTAGTCCATACTTTCTATATGACGAAACTTTGAGTTATGCACGACAAAACTTTATTTGTGATGTAATTAAACCGTCCTCCTCGACTAGCGACGATCACTCTAGTTAGGGCATTTTTGGTACGATCAACTTTGTTATTTATGCTTATGATATGTTGCTTATATTTTCGCCAAGTCTGTCTCTTTCTGTTGCTCAACTATATATGTTGCATATCATTGACTCATGTGACGACACAGGTGCATAGATCATCGATGGCGAAGAAGTGCTACGCCAGGAGTATATATACGACGAGTGGCCGGAGTGTCAGGCCCAGGTGTACCGGTTTCCGGTTTCCGAGCGACAGGCAGTAGTTAGTTTAGGTTCACGCTAATGCGAGAGAGGGATACGAACTCATGTACTGCATAGTTCCGCTCTCACTCAAAGTGATAGCTCTTCTCGCGTATATCATTGTTTAGATGGATGACGATGTAGTTGCAAGTAATCGAGACTTGTATCGCTATTTTCGAGATGATGACGAGATACCACTTTGTGTTGGATGATGATTGTGATGAGACTATTTGTATGTATATGCTATAATTACATTTGTGGCCTCGCAGCCATTTGTATGTGTATCATGATGACATTTGTATCTGCTAAAGATTCTTGTATAAAGCCTGTTCAAATACAAAATTGCAGAAAAAAAACAAGTGTGACAGTAGCAGTAGCGCGCCCAGCCCAAGCACACTAGAGCTATTAGCAGTAGCGAGCTTCCACGAAGAACGCTGCTGCTACACTTGTATACTAGTAGCGCGGGCGCCCACGCGCTGCTGCTAAGTGTTAGCTGTAGAGCATTATTAGTAGCGCCGGTCCCCGCGCTACTAATGTACCTAAAACCCGCGCTGCTACTAGGTTTCTCCCTAGTAGTGAAATGGCAATGTTACTAGATAAACAAATATCAATCTTTCCAGTTTGAGAAATGGCAACATACCCAAAATGACAGATATGCAAATCTTACCCAATTGTTTGTACGTGGTTGCACACGGGTCATGCAAAACAACCGTTTGCGTTGAAGGGACGCAGAAATCCTGCTCAGCACATTTTCCCTTGGCTTCCTGGGGAAGCTGTCGGTTTCTATACGGGTGTTCTAACTAAAACGTTTCCGATGAGTGTTTTATATATAAAAACCGTTGACGTTTTTTTCAAAAGAAAGTCATTTCACTAGTAGAAAACAGGGCTTTGGTTCGGCCAGAAAAGAGCATTAATCCCGGTTGCATTACGAACCGGGACTAATGTGAGCATTAGTCCCGGTTCGAGCGGCTAGGGCACCGTACATGCATTAGTCCCGGTTCAAATGGGACCTTTAGTCCCGATTGGCGCCACGAACCGGCACTAAAGGGTGCGATGCCCATTAGTACTGGTTCGTGGCACCAACCGGTACTAAAGGTTAGACCTTTAGTCCCGGTTCGAGCCACCAACCGCTACTAATGGGGTTTGAGGCATTAGTACCGGTTCGTGGCACGAACCGGTACTAAAGGTCCCATTTTCAAACTCTACCCCCCCCGGATCGCCTTTTCAGTTTTGTAAAAAACTAAATAAAATGATAAAAACTTCAAAAATTAAAATCCTTCAAGATGTAGTTATGTTACTACACGTACTAGTTAGGAAAATTTAAAAACTTAAATTTGGACATGTTATGCAAAAAGTGCAGGGAAAATGTAAAACGGCTATAACTTTTGCATACGATGTCAGGAAAAAAACGTATAGTATATCAAAATGTTCAGCACAAAAATCCACATCCAATTTTGACCGCCTACGGCCTGTTTGCAAATTTTTAGAATCCTCAAATTCTAAAAGGAAAAAAAAGTTATGCTCAAATTTCAAATTTTTTTTTGAATTTTGGTTAAATCAAGTCAAACTTTGGTCAAACTACTTATTCAAGAAGTATTAGTGTTACTAAATAATTATTCAATAATATTAGTGTTACTAAATAATAATTATATTTTTTTAGAATTTTGGTCAAATCTGGTCAAACTGTGGTCAAACTATGGTCAAACTACTTATTCAAGAAATATTAGTGTTACTACATAATTATTCAAGAATATTAGTATTAGTAAATAATTATTTCAATTTTTTGAGTTTTGGTCAAATCTGGTCAAACTGTGGTCAAACTATGGTCAAACTACTTATTGAAGAAATATTAGTGTTACTAAATAATTATTGTTTTTTAGAATAATAGTTTCAAACTTAAACAGTGAAACATGTGACTTCATGCTCAAGCTAAACTCCTGAGGGTTAATAGGATTGACATCTTTATATTGTCAGGTGAACAACGAGTGCAGACTTGGAAACGAGGGGGAATAGAACCCGAAAGTTAAGCATGCTCAAGCTAGAGTAGTCAGAGGATGGGTGACCGACCGGGAAGTTAGATGATTTGGAATGATGATGGGTGATTAGAGATTAGAGGTTAAATTGAGCAGTGATGAGGGGTGATTAGAGATTAAATTGGAAAATAATTCAGAAATTTAAAAATTGAAAAAAAAATTCAAATTTTTTCGTAAAAATACCTTTAGTACCGGTTGGTGTTACCAACCGGAACTAAAGGTGGAGCTCCAGACAGCGGCCACGTGGACGGCCTTTAGTCCCGGTTCGTGTAAGAACCGGGACTAAAAGGGGGAGGCTTTAGTAACGACCCTTTAGTCCCGGTTCCAGAACCGGGACTAAAGGCCCTTATGAACCGGGACAAATGACCGCTTTTCTACTAGTGTTTGATAAGTCTGTACATTAAGAGAGAAAAACGCAAGTTCGTTCAAACCATATCTTTCATTCAGTCACACTGCGAATTTATATTCATATGATCGAGAATTCGAGACACAGTATTTAACCCCAAAAAAACTATTTCCGGCGGCGGCGGAGGCGGCGTGCCGCGCCGTCGTTGTCATTGTTGTCCTCCGGGACGCCGTTGTTGAAGTCTTCAAGGTAGCACAAAATGTTCTTCACTTGTAAATCAAACATCATGTCGTCGTGCGATCGACGGGCGGGGCGCGGGTGGACGGCAATTGGCGCCGCTGAGAGGTAGCGGTCGACGGCAGCGTCCCATGCCGCTGAGAGGGGGGGCGCACGGGCACGGGCGCGGCGGGTGCAGCCAAACGCACGGGGACCGGCGCCGCGGTGGGTGGAGGGGCGCGCACGGGTGTAGCGGTGCAGCCAAACGCACGGGGGCCGGTGCCACGGTGGGTGGAGGGGCGCGCACGGGCACGGGCACAGGCGCTGGCATGTACACGAGCTCACGCGGCTCCGGGGAGACCTCGCTGACGCCCGCGGCTTCCAGCTCTGCGATAGTGCTCGGCGACCAGCCCGTCAATGCTACGGGATGGTCCGTGGCGCGGGCGCGGGGATGGGAGCAGGGACGGGAGCGGGGGCAGCAACCGCCGCGGCCAACTTGTTCTGGGCCATGTCCATGAGGCCCCATTCCTCCTTATTTCCTATCTCCTCCGGCTCGGAGTCGACTTCACCAAACTTGAAGACTTCCGGCTCGGGCGCCATTAATGGAGAGTAAGGCGGGCGGCCATGGAAGTCCAAGGGCTAGCTTCCCAGTGAGCCTGCGCAGCGTAAAGCTCGCACGCTTCCCAGTGAGCCTGCGCATTGGAGGACAGCTTGCACGCCTCTCGGTCAGCCTGCGCACCGGACTGTGCTTGCATGCCTCCCGTTCAGTCAAAGTCAAGCAGATGTCCGCACGGCACCTCCTACAGCCATTAAAACCAAGACACGTGGCGTCACGTGAATAGTTAACAGAACGCACACGTTTTGAATTATACAAACGTTTGAGATATTAAAGTAGCAGCTATTTTTTCAAAATGCCGTTGTTGGCTGTCATTATTCGAGGGCGCCTTCTCTCAAAATGGACACGAAAAATACCACATCATGTCGGGTGCCATTCAATGATAGCATGCCAAGTTTCATGAATTTCACACGAGTTTTGGATTTACTAGAATTTAAAAACCAGGCATCTCAATGTTTTGTCGGCAATCAACGGTGTCCTAGTGTTTGAAATTCATTCCCATTGCATGGGACCTAAGTGAAGAAAATATGCCCTAGAGGCAATAATAAAGTTATTATTTATTTCCTTATTTCATGATAAATGTTTATTATTCATGCTAGAATTGTATTAACCAGAAACTTAGTACATGTGTGAATACATAGACAAAACAAAGTGTCCCTAGTATGCCTCTACTTGACTAGCTCGTTTATCAAAGATGGTTATGTTTCCTAACCATAGACATGTGTTGTCATTTGATGAACGAGATCACATAATTAGGAGAATGATGTGATGGACAAGACCCATTCGTTAGCTTAGCATTATGATCGTTACAGTTTCATTACTACTGCTTTCTTCATGACTTATACATGTTCCTCAGACTATGAGATTATGCAACTCCCGAATACCGGAGGAACACCTTGTGTGCTATCAAACGTCACAATGTAACTGGATGGTTATGAAGATGCTCTACAGGTGTCTCCGATGGTGTTTGTTGAATTGGCATAGATCGAGATTAGGATGTGTCACTCCGTGTATCGGAGAGGTATCTCTGGGCCCTCTCGGTAATGCAAATCACTATAAGCCCTGCAAGCATTGTGACTAATGAGTTAGTTGCGGGATGATGCATTACGGAACGAGTAAATAGACTTGCCGGTAACGAGATTGAACTAGGTATGAGGATACCGACGATCGAATCTCGGGCAAGTAACATACCGATGACAAAGGGAACAACGTATGTTGTTATGCGGTTTGACCGATAAAGATCTTCGTAGAATATGTAGAAGCCAATATGAGCATCCATGTTCCGCTATTGGTTATTGACCGGAGATGTCTCGGTCATGTCTACATAGTTCTCGAACCCGTAGGGTCCGCACGCTTCACGTTCGATGACGATTTGTATTATGAGTTATGTGATTTGATGACCGAAGTTTGTTCGGAGTCCCGGATGAGATCGGGGACATGACGAGGAGTCTCGAAATGGTCGAGCGGTAAAGATCGATATATTGGAAGGCTATATTCGGACATCGGAAAGGTTCCGAGTGATTCGGGTATTTTTCGGAGTACCGGAGAGTTACGGGAATTCGCCTTGAGAAGTATTGGGCCTTATTGGGCCATACGGGAATAGAGGAGGCAGGCCAAAGGGAAGGAGGTGCGCGCCCCTCATGGGTCCGAATTGGACAAGGGGAAAGGGGGTGGTGCGTCCCCTTGCCCTTTCCTACTCCCTCTCTCTTTCCCTCTTTCTTCTCTCCTACTCGGGAAAGGAAATGGGGAATCCTACTAGGACTTCGGAGTCCTAGTATGACTCCCCACACTTGGTGCGCCCCCTCTAGGGCCGGCCTCCTCCTCCTCCCTCCTTTAGATAGGTGGGCAGGGGACACCCCAAAGGCACCACAGACAATCTCTTAGCCGTGTGCGGTGCCCCCCTCCACAGTTACACACCTCGGTCATATCGTCGTAGTGCTTAGACGAAGCCCTGCGCCGGTAACTTCATCATCACCGTCGCCACGCCGTCGTGCTGGCGGAACACTCCCTCGGCGTCAACTGGATCAAGAGTACGAGGGACGTCATTGAGCTGCACGTGTGCTGAACACGGAAGTGTGGTACGTTCGGTGCTAGGATCAGTCGGATCGTGAAGACGTACGACTACATCGACTCCGTTGATAAAACGCTTCCGCTTTCGGTCTACGAGGGTACGTGGACACACTCTCCCGCTCGTTGCTATGCCTCACCTAGATGGATCTTGCGTGTGCATAGGAATTTTTTTGAAATTACTGCGTTCCCCAACACTAAGCATGCACCCAAGGACACAGATTTGATTTTTCAACCAATTTATATGCACTGGAGCATGTGCATGTAGTTCAAATTTGAATTATGCACATAAATGCATTGAAAAGTCAGTTAATGCATAAAAATGTTCAAAAGAACCCCAAAAAATCACAAAAATTGACACAACACTCCTGTTGTTCTATGTTGACACGAGAAAATTTTTGGAAGCAATAAGAGGCAGTGGATATCGTTTCGTCCCCAAAGGTGGGACGTTCCCTACCAAAACCATGATGCTTGTCGTGAGAAGCTCTGGTTTGTGAGAAGCGTACACCCAAACCCGCCCCAAACGGGACAAAAATGTTACCACGGCATGTTGATGCCGCTACATGAAAGCATGCCAACTTTCATGAATTTCAAACGAGTTTTGGATTTACTAAAATTTAAAAATGAGACATCTCAATGTTTTGCCGGTAATCAACGGTGCCCTGGTGTTTGAAATTCATTCCCACTTCTTGCATGGGACCTAAGCATGCACCCAAGGACACATATTTGATTTTTCAACCAATTTATATGTACTGGAGAATGTGCATGTAGTTCAAGTTTGAATTATGCACAAAAATGCATTGAAAGCTCAGTTAATGCATAATAATGTCAAAACGAACCCCGAAAAATCCCAAAAATTGACACAACATTCCTGTTGTTCTATGTTGACACGAGAAATTTTTTGAAAGCAATAAGAGAAAATGGATATCGTTTCGTGCCCAAAGGTGGGACGTTCCCTACCGAAACCATCATGCTTGTTGTGAGAAGCTCTGGTTTGTGAGAAGCATATACCAGAACCGCCCAAATGAGACAATTTTTTTAACATGGCATGTTCATGCCGCTCCATGATAGCATGGCAAGTTTCATGAATTTCAGACGAGTTTTGGATTTAGTAGAATTTAAAAACAATGCATCTCAACGTTTTGCCGGCAATCAACAGTGCCCTGGTGTTTGAATTTCATTCCCATCTCTTGCATGGGACCTAGAAATTCACCCAAGGACACATATTAGATTTTCCAACCAACCTTAGTGCATTGGAGCATGTGCTTGTAGTTCAAATTTGAATTATGCACATAAAATGCCTAGAAAACCTAGTTAATGCATAAAAATGTCTAAACGAACCCCCAAAAATCACAAAAATTGACACAACACTCCTGTTGTTCTATGTTGACACTAGAAAATATTAGAAAGCAATAAGAGGCAATGGATATCGTTTCTTCCCAAAGGTGGGACGTTCCCTATCGAAACCATCATGCTTGTTGTGAGAAGCTCTGGTTTGTGAGAAGCTTATACCCGAACCTGCCCCAAATGGGACAATTTTTTTACCATGGTATGTTGATGCCGCTCTATGATAGCATGCCAAGTTTCATGAATTTCATACGAGTTTTGGATTTACTAGAATTTAAAAACCAGGCATCTCAACGTTTTGCCGGCAATCAACAGTGCCCTGGTGTTTGAATTTCATTCCCATCTCTTGCATGGGACCAAGAAATTCACCCAAGGACACACATGTGATTTTTCAACCAACTTTAGTGCATTGGAGCATGTGCTTGTAGTTCAAATTTGAATTATGCACATAAAATGCCTAGAAAACCTAGTTAATGTATAAAAAGGCCAAACGAACCCCGAAAAATTCCAGGATTGAACACAACACTCCTGTTGTTCTATGTTCACACTAGAATTTTTTTAAAGCAATAGGAGGCAACGGATATCGTCCCGTCACCAAAGGTGGCACGTTCCCTATCGAAACCATCATGCTTGTTGTGAGAAGCTCTGGTTTGTGAGAAGCTTATACCCAAACCTGCCCCAAATGGGACAAAATTTTCACCACGGCATGTTGATGCCGCTCCATGATAGCGTGCGAAGTTCCATGAATTTCAGACGAGTTTAGGATTTACTAGAATTTAAAAACAAGGCATCTCAACGTTTTGCCGGCAATCAATAGTGCCATCGTGTTTGAATTTCATTCCCATCTCTTGCATGGGACCAAGAAATTCACCCAAGGACACACATATGATTTATCAACCAACTTTAGTGCATTGGAGCATGTGCTTGTAGTTCAAATTTGAATTATGCACATAAAATGCCTAGAAAACCTAGTTAATGTATAAAAAGGCCAAACGAACCCCGAAAAATTCCAGGATTGAACACAACACTCCTGTTGTTCTATGTTCACACTAGAATTTTTTTAAAGCAATAGGAGGCAACGGATATCGTCCCGTCACCAAAGGTGGCACGTTCCCTATCGAAACCATCATGCTTGTTGTGAGAAGCTCTGGTTTGTGAGAAGCTTATACCCAAACCTGCCCCAAATGGGACAAAATTTTCACCACGGCATGTTGATGCCGCTCCATGATAGCGTGCGAAGTTCCATGAATTTCAGACGAGTTTAGGATTTACTAGAATTTAAAAACAAGGCATCTCAACGTTTTGCCGGCAATCAATAGTGCCATCGTGTTTGAATTTCATTCCCATCTCTTGCATGGGACCAAGAAATTCACCCAAGGACACACATATGATTTATCAACCAACTTTAGTGCATTGGAGCATGTGCTTGTAGTTCAAATTTGAATTATGCACATAAAATGCCTAGAAAACCTAGTTAATGTATAAAAAGGCCAAACGAACCCCGAAAAATTCCAGGATTGAACACAACACTCCTGTTGTTCTATGTTCACACTAGAATTTTTTTAAAGCAATAGGAGGCAACGGATATCGTCCCGTCACCAAAGGTGGCACGTTCCCTATCGAAACCATCATGCTTGTTGTGAGAAGCTCTGGTTTGTGAGAAGCTTATACCCAAACCTGCCCCAAATGGGACAAAATTTTCACCATGGCATGTTGATGCCGCTCCATGATAGCATGCCAAGTTTCATGAATTTCAGACGAGTTTTGGATTTACTAGAATTTAAAAACCAGGCATCTGAACGTTTTGCCGGCAATCAACAGGGCCATGGTGTTTGAATTTCTTTCCCATCTCTTGCATGGGACCTAGAAATTCACCCAAGGACACACATGTGATTTATCAACCAACTTTGTTTCATTGGAGCATGTGCTTGTAGTTCAAATTTGAATTATGCACATAAAATGCCTAGAAAACCCCGTTAATGTATATAAAAGGCCACACGAACCTCAAAAAATTCAAAGATTGAACACAACACACCTGTTGTTCGATGTTGACACTAGAAATTTTTGAAAAGCAATAAGAGGCAACGGATATCGTCTCGTCCCCAAAGGTGGTATGTTCCATATCGAAACCATCATGCTTGTTGTGAGAAGCTCTAGTTTGTGAGAAGCTTATACCCAAACCTATGAAGGAAATATACCCTAGAGGCAATAATAAAGTTGTTATTTATATTTCCTTATATCATGATAAATGTTTCTTATTCATGCTAGAATTGTATTAACCAGAAACTTAGTACATGTGTGAATACATAGACAAACAGAGTGTCACTAGTATGCCTCTACTTGACTAGCTTGTTGAATCAAGGATGGTTAAGTTTCCTGGCCATACACATGAGTTGTCATTTGATTAACGGGATCACATCATTAGAGAATGATGTGATTGACTTGACCCATTCCGTTCGTTTAGCACTTGATCATTTAGTATATTGCTATTGCTTTCTTCATGACTTATACATGTTCCTATGACTATGAGATTATGCAACCCCCGAATACCGGAGGAACACTTTGTGTGCTACCAAACGTCACAACGTAACTGGGTGATTATAAAGGTGCTCTACATGTGTCTCCGATGGTACTTGTTGAGTTGGCATAGATCAAGATTAGGATTTGTCACTCCGATTGTCGGAGAGGCATCTCTAGGCCCTCTCGGTAATGCACATCACTATAAGCCTTGCAAGTAATGTGACTAATGAGTTAGTTGCGGGATGATGCATTACGAAACGAGTAAAGAGACTTGCCGGTAACGAGATTGAACTAGGTATTGAGATACCGACGATCGAATCTCGGGCAAGTAACATACCGATGAGAAAGGGAACAACCTATGTTGTTAGGCGGTTTGACCGATAAAGATCTTCGTTGAATATGTGGGAGCCAATATGAACATCCAGGTTCCGCTATTGTTTATTGACCGAAGACGTGTCTCGGTCATGTCTACATAGTTCTCGAACCCGTAGGGTCCGCATGCTTAACGTTCGGTGACGATCGGTATTATGAGTTTATGTGTTTCGATGTACCGAAGATAGTTCGGAGTCCCGGATGTGATCGCGGACATGACGAGGAGTCTCGAAATGGTCGAGACATGAATATTGATATATTGGATGACTATATTCGGACACCGGAAGTGTTCCGGGGGTCACCGGATAATTATCGGAGTGTCGGGTGGGTTATCTGAGCCCCCGGGGGGACTATTGGGCCTACATGGGCCATAGGGAAGAGGGGAGGCAGCCCATGAGGGGCAGCCGCGCCCCCTCCCTATAGGGAGTCCGAATTGGACTAGGGAAGGGGGCGCCCCCCCTTTCCTTCTCCTCTCCCTCTCCTTCCTTCCCCCTTCCTACTCCTAGTTGGACTAGGAAAGGGGGAGTCCTACACCTACTAGGAGGAGGACTCCTCCCCCTCCTTGGCGCGCCCCAAGGCTGGCCGGCCTCCCCCTTGCTCCTTTATATACAGGGGCAGGGGGCACCCTAGAACACACAAGTTGATCATTGATCCCTTAACCGTGTGCGGTGCCCCCTCCACCATAATCCACCTCGGTCATATCGTCGTAGTGCTTAGGCGAAGCCCTGCGCCGGTAACTTCATGAACACCGTCATCACGCCGTCGTGCTGACGAAGCTCTCCCTCGACACTCTGCTGGATCGTGAGTTCATGGGACGTCACCGAGCCGAACGTGTGCAGATCGCGGAGGTGCCGTACTTTCGGTACTAGGATCGGTCGATCGTGAAGATGTACGACTACATCAACCGCGTTGTCATAACGCTTCCGCTTACGGTCTACGAGGGTACATGGACTACACTCTCCCCTCTCGTTGCTATGCATCACCATGATCTTGCGTGTGCGTAGGAAAATTTTGATATTACTATGTTACCCAACAACCTACCCCAAATGGGACGAAATTTTCACCACGGCATGTTGATGCCGCTCCATGATAGCATGCCACGTTTCATGAATTTCAGACGAGTTTTGGATTTACTAGAATTTAAAAACCAGGTATCTCAACGTTTTGCCGGCAATCAACAGTGCACTGGTGTTTGAAATTCATTCCCATCTCTTGCATGGGACCTAAAAATTCACCCAAGGACACACATGTGATTTTTTAACCAACTTTAGTGCATTGGAGCATGTGCTTGCAGTTCGAATTTGAATTATGCACATAAAATACCTAGAAAACCCAGTTAATATATAAAAAAGGCCAAACGAACCCCGAAAAATTTATTCTCATTTCTTCCATGGGACCTAAGCATGCATTGAAGGACACCTATTTGATTTTTCAACCAATTTGTATGCACCGGAGCATGTGCACGTAGTTTAATTTTGAATTGTGCACCTGAAATGGCTATAAAACCATTTTAATGTATGAAATGTCCAAACGAACCCTGAATAATTCCAATTCTTTCACGACACACATACAGTTGCATGTTCACTGCACATAAAAGGTCTAGCAATTCAAACACCGTCCATTGCCACTGTGACCCCATTTTGTAATTCAAATCAAGTAGATCCCACCCAGTTTATTCTCACCAACCGTGTGAGATGTAGTACAAAATATCTTGGAGCACCGTTGGTGTATAGTACGCCTGTGGCTTACGCGAGAAGGTGCGTCGGCTACAGTCCACAGCCGTCGTGTCAAGCACACTAGCTTGCTCCCCCAAAACTCCCGCCTCTGCATCCCTCTCTGCTTCAGTCCCTAAATTTTCAGTAACCCCGGCATTTTACTCCCGCCTCTGCATCCCTCGCAATCTCAAAAATATCTGCTCGCCCTTGATCCAAATTTTCAGTAGCCCCGCCTTGTTACTCCCGCCTAGTAAAATTTTCGGTTGTCGCAGTATTTCCTCAAACACAACCTCCACTCACACAGACACACACAACCCTGGAAACCATTGGTAGGTCGCCGCCATCGCCGGTGCCTCCATCCTCAACCTCTGCCTGTCTGCCGGGGAGCTCGAGTAGCCAATGGCCAAAAAGAGGTTTATCGCGGCCTTTTCGCCCGACACCGGCGAGGTGGCCACCGAGGTGTCCCCATCGTCCTCTGTGGGCCCGATCTGCCGTCACCGGTCCCCCGATCCGCCCGCTGCCGCGCGCCTACGTCGCTTCGAGGACTTCCCCGTCCTCCCGCGGACCCGGCAACCGATGAAGTCCTACCTCGGGGTCCGGCAACAGCGGTGGGGGACGTGGGTCGCCAAGATTACAGATCGAGAGACCCACACCCGCCGGTGGCTGGGTAGCATCCGCACGGCCGAGCTCGCGGCCATGGAGTACGACCACTGGCAGGTCCGCTACCACGGCGCGGCGGCTAGGCTCAAATTCCCCTTCGGCACACGTCCGGTCCACCTCGTTCCGCCGGAGCCAAGGGTGGTGAGCTCGGCTATGGCGCGGGAGGACCGCGAGGCGTGGGAGCGTCTCGAGGCCGAGGCCGCCGACGAGGCCTACATGCAAGAGCTCCGCCGGCAGCACCTGGAGCTCGTGGAGGCGGAGCGGGCGATCTTTGCCGGCGCGGAGGGCGGCGAGGTTATCGCGCTCTCCTCCGTTGACGAGGTCGAAGGCGGCGAGGACGGCGGCGCGGAGGGCGGCGAGGTTATCGCGCTCTCTTGTGATGAAGAGGTCGAAGGCGGCGGCGACAGCGGCGCGGAGGGTGTCGAGGTGGGCCTCGAGGATGAGGAGATCGACGTCGATGAGTGGAGGAGTGCGTTCCCCAACGACCTCGACGACGGTACTGGCCCGGACCCGGCTCGCGGCACACCGTACATGACGAGGAAGGACTGGCTCGACCTCTAGTTCGACCGAAAGTAGTTTAGCTCAGTTTAAATTTATGTTTTATGTTCGGTTATGCAAAACTATTTGTGTTTATGTTTGAATGCATGCTACTTTCGGTTGAACCTGCTTTAAACTTGATCAAATTGAAGTTTACAACCTTAAGTTTAGGGGATCGACTAGAAAAGGCCAAAAATTGCCGGAGTATATATATATCCACTAAGGGTTTTAGTCCTTTAACTCTTTAAGGATCGCCTAGAGATGTCCTTATGACTTGTTTATTTCAGTTCTTCACAATGTGATGCTCTATATATGCAACTATTTACTGTGCAGTTCAATTTCATCAATAACAGTTTCAACAATACCACTATGAATTACGATATTTGGTTGTTGTTAAGGATATTGTAGTTAACATGCCTTTTCCTTTTTCAATTTTTGTTTAGCAACATGCATTTGAATGACTAAATATGCAATCCCAGGCTACATAGCAACAAGGAAGAGTGTTACCTTAATGTTCTGATGATGTCTAGATATACATGTAATGAAATCTTATATAATGGGATGGATGGAGTGTTGTACTACATAATTTTTCAATTGTTGTTTAGCTTCTAATATTAACTTGGTGCTTTTAGGTACATATATCATTGCCAAAGATCCACACTTCGACCCTTTCTGCGTATGGGGCAATGAGATATTCATGAACCAGCATCAAGTGAGGAAACTGATAAAGATTGTTACTAAAATGGGTCAAAAGATGTCAATCGAACTATTTGTTTACACTTTATGCAAGACAACAGTGAACTGCAGGATGGTAAGTAAGAACCCTGTAGCCTTCTTTTTACTGCTCGTAATGAGTTGTGTTAGATGACAATATCTGAATCTTTTTTCTTTTGAAGTGGATCCTGAAGCAGTTTACTCAAGATTACCTCTGAAACTACATGATTGGCGGCCGGCCATCACAAGGGGTTGGACTAGAGTCCTGCATGCCTTCTTCATCCAGGAGATCACAATAGAGCCATTCCGCTTCACCTTGTTCAGCAACTGGAATGTCTGTCGCCTCTTTCTTTACCATCTGTAATAGTACAAGTATAGAACCCTGGTACATCATTCTTTATTTGGTGCTTCTGTAATTCTTAAACATATGTACCTGTGAATCGAATAATGCATTGGTTATTTGAACCTGATGGATATGAATAAAGCTATAGCCTACTTTCAAGTTTAAATTAGGTATAATTTTAAATAGCAGCAATTAAATTAGGGCGAAATTATGTTGTGCAGGTCATTACGGCACACACGGTTGGTAAAACACAAATTTTTGCGGTATACACCATAATCCGAGACGGTTCACAGAGAGGAAACGTGTGCAAGCATGCACACAGTTGCCGTTCGCAAAGCGTGTGTGATGTCAGACACTATCACATACGGTGCGGGAAAACTAAATGTGTGTGATTGTCTACCTATCGTATACGGTTTATAATCATGAACTGTTTGTGATGTGCCAGACATCGTAAATCTTCCATGCCTGGAATCTGCCTAGAATCTGCCTGGAAAGCTCCCGTGCCTAGAATCTGCCTGGTTTTAGGCAGAACCACAAAACTCTGACTGCGATGGCAATGCGAGCACAAATGAGTAGCAAGGATGAAGCGTTTGCGATATTCGAGTTATCGGAAACGGTTATAGAGGGACAACTGTATGCATCAAGACTCCCTATCTCCGACGGTTTCTGGGTCGTGTGGGAAGGACCCCCTATCGCCCACACTCACTTGGCGACGGTTCCAAATGCCGTCGCGGAATGGGGATTTAAACCGTTTGTTTAGGACCGACGTGCACCAGTGCGTGTCCTTTCAAGTCGGTCCTCCTAATAGCATTGTCACTTTATTTGGGACATGCCTACATGAGGTAGAGCCTAAAACATAGATGCATAATCTAGTCGGAGCGTGTGTTTATTACTTGGGCTATATGGAATTGTTAGAATGACATGAATTTTAATAGATAAAATATCACATTTTTTGCAGTTCATCTATCGGGCAACTGGCTGGATCCGTACGTAGTCGTTACTCAGCTATGTGGAAGTCATGAAGCATATGACATATGGGTGCGTTAGGAGACGGTAACATGGGATACTTATAACGAGTTTGAATTGCCGTCCAACAATAGGATAGGTGTATAGTCATCTTCTCATATTTTTAACAGTTGTGGAGATTTCTATATTTTTCAGTTCGGTTTGCGAACTTGTATAGAAGTACATACTTTGTGGCTACTTTGCTTAATACGATGGTTGTATGCATCAATTTGATGCAGAGGCTGGGGTAATCCTCCTTCAAAAAATAATTGGGATCATAGTAATGAGCATTGATAGCACATCTTGTATAAAAAACACTTGTCCTCTCCTTTGCTCTTCCTCACATTTCACAAGTCCAACCAACCTCCCACCCTTGAGGATACATTTTTTCAACTCCACCCCAAAGCTATAATGAGATTTACTCTAGGGCTACTCCTAACCCTGACCATTTTGGTACAACCATCAGGTAACGTTTAACTTGTTATTGACGATGTTACTCCACCAATCTGATCGGCCGACTTGTATATGCTCATGCTGTGTATTTTTCGTTCATGGAGATATTTTTGGAGATGCCTAAACCACGAAGCTTTGTAGGGAGTTCAAGTGTGTGTTCAACGAGCACCTGCGAGGGCGATTGCCTCCAAAGGCTAACTGAGACTGTGGTCCAAACATCGAGTGCACTAGGACTGCAACTTGTATTGGGGTGAGATGCGCTTGCAGGTTGTGCAGACATGTAGACCCGATCTCTCTTTGATGCTCCAAGAATGGAAGGTGTGGCATTAAGTAGCTAAGTTAAGATTAGTGTGATGCAGAAAACAAAATAAAAGCAATGCCGCAATAGACGGTGTTGAAGCATTCTCTGTTCTCCTTATCCTTCCATGTCATCAAAAACCTTTAGTAACTGATAAATAGTTGACTGATGGGACGTGTTTGCATATGCTGGCCAATATCCTTCCAAAGCCTTGAACTGCCAATATTGCTGAGAATCTATAGTTAAGTGACGTCCTTAGATCCAAAGGGCGCAGGACGGCAGGAACGGTGCAATGTGCCTGGGTGCCATGGGGTTTTTTGGATATCACCAACTCTGACCCCACGAATGCATGGGCGTGCCAAAATATTGGCGTTGCTTTCTGCCGCCTACGCCCTGGCCGATAGTTGGCAAAAAATGAACTAAAAAGCTGGAGGTAGTCAGTGCACACCAAAGAATTGGTTTCGATATTCGATCCAAACAGCGCCCATGTACCAGGTCAACGCCAATATATTGGCTTGGCAGCCTCGGGCGTCAATCCAAATAGCATCCATGTTCTGGAAGCACTGTTGGATTCAGTTCAGGAATTGGCTGCAGTCTCAAAATCCAAGCAAGATATAACAGTGGACTCCATAGCACTGCTACTGCTCGGCGCCAGCGACGACCCCATTGTATCTGGGCAGTACATCTGGGTTCCCGGCCGGTTGCGCATCCAGTGGAGATCATCCCTTGCCCCGATGCTTCCAAGTCAAATCTCCGGTGGGTGGCAGGGTCGGATGAACTTTCGTGAAGAATGGAGTACAAGTATTTTTGTAGCATGACCATGGATGTTACAGATATATATGGGGTAAAGTAATCATTTCTTATCTCTCTGTGACCAAATAGGTAGCGATGAAACACAGCCCGAAAAGCATCCAGAATCAGCGGTCACCTGGACTGATCTGGACGTGCGGTGCGGCCGGCAGATCGACTGAAAGTTTGTCATTGTTGTTGTGTACTACCTTTCGTGTGGATTTATTACTCCCCATTGTATTTTATGAGATATACTTTGTGTGATATGTCATCAAATAATATTGGAAGATTCATATTGGAAAATATTTTTCAATGATACTATTTTGCCAAATACAACTTATATTTCATTAGGAAAATTTATGGTAAAACTTTGAGACAAATTATAAAGAGGATTATCAAACATGAAACTTTGGTTAGGAAAACAAATAAACCTGAATGAAGGAAGTATGTTGAAACCTTTTTAAAAACTGGAAGTATGTTGTAACCGGTGACGCGTATTTGATCGACCTGAATGTTATTGAATCATTCAGCATTGCTTGGCCCCTAAGTGCAGCGTCAGCCGGCCAGTCTGTTTTGGCACGCCCAGGTCAGCTTTAAAAATCTGCCCATGTCTCAAACACTGGGCCTCTATGTGGGCGGGCTACCGGCGCGGTTTGGGATGGCTTCTGCAAAAACATAATAGTGTTTATCAGTTATCAATTCAAAAAAGGAAAAACGTCCGCTATCCACTGATGAATTGCAACTGTGTACATCAGTTGCCGGATATGGATTGTTTTGCAGATCATTTGTAGCCGGATATACATTGTTGTGTAGCTGGATATGCATAGTTTTGTAGCCAAATATGTATGCATGCATTGCTGTGTAGATCATTTGCAGCCGGATATGCATACTTTTGTAGCCGGATATGTATGCATTGTTGTGTAGATCATTTGTAGTTGGATATGCATTATATTGTAGCCGAATATGCTTAGTTTTCTAGCTGGACATGTATGCATTGTGGTGTAGATCATTTGTAGTTGGATATGCATTGTTGACAATGTTATATTTTGTGGCCTTCTCGTGCGTGTAGTGTGTTCAAGAAGTTACAGAAGAAAAACTTCATGATCATGCATTGTTGGTTGAAGTTGAATGGACAACCCAAGTGAAACCAATACATTGCCAAGACCGTCGCCTAAGGCGCCGAGGATGAAGCCAGTGACCCAAACTGACCCAACGAAAGAACTGCCCAAGAAATTTAAAGAGGGTTATGGGGAAAGAAATGGGAGAAGGAGAGGGCGAAGCGAGAAGGTGTGGTGTCCAAGACGACGAAGAGGTTCGAAGAGATCTTGACGAAGAAGGATGGCGCATACGTCAAGTGCTCCTGTCACTCGTGATGTGTAGTACTAATATAATCCAATTTGTATTAGATGTACTAATTAGACGTACTCCCAGTTTGTATTTTCCTTGCTGGAGATCTATATGGTATTGTAAATCTATATCGTAGCCCTTACATTCATTTATATCTGTAACATAACATGTTTATTAATATTTGTTTTAGTATATTATAACATGTTATTTGGTACAACAATTTTATTTTGCATTTAAAAAATATTAAACAACAAATATGTTCTAAAGGAACACTTATATTTTGTAAGCCATATATGTGTATATCATCGAATTGGATATATTTGGAAGAGCACTATGGAGACATAAAAAATGCCTCTGAGTAATAGGCAAACTGTAATATACAGTAGAAATGCCATTACTGTGTGATTGCACAAATATAATTCAAGATAATCATATATTTTATTTGGCATTTTTATCTCATATTAATGAGAGAATATTGCATGAATAAAAATATTTTTTAAATGCAAAATAAAATTGTTGTACCAAATAACATGTTATAATATACTAAAACAAATATTAATAAACATGTTATGTTACAGATATAAATGAATGTAAGGGCTACGATATAGATTTACAATACCATATAGATCTCCAGCAAGGAAAATACAAACTGGGAGTACGTCTAATTAGTACATCTAATACAAATTGGATTATATTAGTACTACACATCACGAGTGACAGGAGACGTGGCCTGTTTTGGTCCATGGCCTGTGTCGGCACCACTTGGAGCATTCTGGTTAAAAAGGGGATCGACCAGAGGACACATCAGGTACGACACCAAATGCCTCCACTCCCAAATCACCAGTGCTTGGCCCTGCTCCTTGCCGGTGCCCACGGCCGGCTCCTTCAGCGGCGGCGCGGCCCCTCCGCAGAGGAGGAGGGGAGTTGGGGGGCGGCCTCATGGGGGCGGAGATCCGCGACACGGCCGGTGAGGCCGAGTGCCTCGGGCGACCAAGTGCCGGCGTGGGTTCCAGCGGGGCGAACAGCCATGGCTGATGCAAAGCGGCGGAGGAGCACACGGGCTTCCGGCGAGGGCGTCGGGAGTGCGGACGGCGGCGCTGCTTCCTGGTGCTTCTCCTCCACTTCCAGCGTCGGGAGGTTGAGGTCGCGGCGCGCTGGGAGAGCGAGCGTCGCCGCAGCGGCCTCGATCTCCTCCGTCTTCACCTTCGGCAGGAGGTTGATGACGAGTCGGGGCTTGGGCGCGTCCAGAGGGACTGCAGCCGGCGGCGAGGAGAACTCCGGCAATGGATCGTAGCCCGGCCGGGACGCTTCCAGCTCACACACAAGTATATACATTTCTTAGCACGATGTTTATTTAGAACAGGAGGTAGAGATACTCATGTGCGATCTCTTCGTGACAACAAAACATGTGACCAAACACAGCTCCAAAAGCGCCCAGAACGAGCGGTGCGCGGTGCGGCGACAGACTGGAAGTTGGGCGTCATCATGAGTGACGCCGATTCCGTCGATATCGAGTCTTCAAAATACTTCTTTCGTTCCTAAATATTTGTCTTTCTAGAGATTTCATTAATTAATTGATAACCGTTTTAAAATCTTTCATGATGATAATGCTAATCTCCCGAGGGATATTTGCAAGCCAACGCGCTATGCATTGCTATGAACATGCTGTAGCTGCCATAGCATCTGCAACTTTGTTCTGAGTCTGGATTTGTGATTGTCGTTCGTTGAGGAGCTCCGATATTTCTGCAGCCTGGATGATGTTATTGCAGCGATCCGACATGCCCACACTAATTAGCGAGATGAGCTCGGCACAATCGGACTCCACCATGAGCGGCTTGTCGGACCACTGAAACGCCAGTCTTAGCCATCCTCACAGTCACCAAGCTCAGCCTCAAGTGGCCCTGGATAGTAGAAGATCCACCTGCGTGCTGTCAAAATTACCTCGCCATTATGATCTCGAAGCATCATTCCCGCCCTCGCAGACCCATGTGCTGCAGCATACGACCCATCAAAGCTCAGCTTGATGTGGCCATCTTTCACAGGAGTACCGTGTGCCCGCGCGTGATGGTTATTGGGCTTAGGGTATATTCATCCCCAAATCGGACACCCTATGCGTCCGCGGATTGGTTGGGAGCTGGCAATCCAACAATGCTTCCCACCCCAAATTGGATGGGAAGCATTTCATTAATTAATTGATAACTGTTATAAAATCATTCATGATGATAATGCTAATCTCTCTCGAAACAGGCTTTCGTCCTGCTTTATAGATAAAGCAAATGACCATACAACCGCATCCCAACCAGAGTCATAAAGGAAGAATGCTGGGGCAGCAGCACAAATACGCCCAAATGAAAGAAGAACATAAAAGGCCTCCAGGGGCAAGCTACGAAGCAGGCGAACGGTCGGATAGCCGGTGCGCGGAAGACAACAGAGCATCCAGATATAGCTGAAGCTGGTCACGATCCCTCGGCCTAGTGAGCGGATGCCATGCTACAAGAAGGCAAGAAATTTGAAGAACGAGTTAGACGCACGCCGGGAACATCCACTCAAACACCTTCTTATTGCGAGTTGTCCAAAGGGTCCACATCATAGCCGCGAACATGAGCCTGAACAGTCAGCGCTTATGGCCAACCTGAGTGGCCCTTACCTACAGAAACTCTGCAAGGTCATGGGCCTCCCACTCCGGTCCCAGAGCCTCACGAACAAAGCACCAATGTGCCTGCGCTTCTACGCATGAGAACAAAATATGCGTTCCCGTTTCCGGCACGTGGCAGAGGGGGCAAAGGCCATTGCCCGGACCATGGCGTTTCAGCACCTCGGTTCCCGAAGGTAAACTATATCTGAGAAGCTGCCAAACGAAAATCTTGATCTTCAGGGGCATAGTCGCCTTCCACAATGGGGATAACCACTGGAGAACCGGCAACTGGCATAGCGCCTGATACGTCGAGCTAACGGAGAATTCTCCCTAAGGAGAGAGGCTCCAAGAAACAAAGTCAGGATCCTGGGACATATGAAGAGGGACTACTTCCCTCAATTCTTTCCATTCTTGTACCTCGGCTGGTCCGAATGAGGGGTGAAACGCAATATTCCATCCCTCATCCAAAGCAGCCGCAGATACAAGAACAACCGGGTCGTCACAAATCGCAAAGAGCCTCGGAAACCGCATGCGGAGAGGCTCGCTATCAAGCCAGGTGTCCAACCAGAACTGGGTCCCAGACCCATTGCCAACCAAGAACTGCAAGCCCAGGCTAATCTCAACTTTGATGTCCTGAATCGATTTCCAAAACTGGGATCCAGCCGAGTACGCGCAAGCCAAGAGGGGCTGGCCCTGCAAGTACTTGGACTCAATTAGCTGCAGCCGCAAGCCTCCATCTCCCCGCAAGATCC
This sequence comes from Triticum aestivum, assembly GCF_018294505.1. NCBI lineage: Eukaryota > Viridiplantae > Streptophyta > Magnoliopsida > Poales > Poaceae > Triticum > Triticum aestivum. Next base: position 19,192,764 of record NC_057802.1, on the reverse strand, counting down.
GCCACACCCAATGAAGCATGAGCGCAACGTTCATACGGCGAGACGCAGGGATGCCCAACCCCTCGGTCCTTCGGCAAGCAGATGTCAGCCCATTTCACCATGTGGTACTTAGGCCGACCATCCCCTGCCTGCCATAAGAACCTAGCCAGCTCCTTGTCAAAGGAGCTATGTACACCTTCGGGCAAGATGTACATCCCCATCATGTACATGGGGAGGCTGGCAAGGATAGAGCTAATAAGGACGGTTTTGCTACCTTTAGAAGTGAACCTACCGCACCAGGGCTCTGCACGGGACGCTACTCGTCCCACAAGCGGATCATACCCACTCACCAAAATCCTAGACTCAACCAGGGGCATCCCCAAGTAAGATATGGGGAATGAAGCCAACATACAATTAAGGTTATCCGCGATCCTGAGCTGCTCAGCCTCCGAGTAACCAAGGACCACAACCTCGCTCTTATCAAAGTTAATCTTAAGTCCATACATTTCCTCAAAGCAGAGCAAATGGAACTTAAGATTAACAATGCCCGAATCTGAGCCTGCTACCATAATCATGGTTTCATCTGCATACTGCAAAAGGGTTACCCCTCTATCAGGAATGAGGTGGCTAACTACACCCTTAAGGTGGCCAGCCAGCTTGGCCTTATCTAGGATGCCAGCAAGGGCATCAACTACAAGGTTGAAGAGCAAGGGGGAGACACAGGATCCCCTTGCTTTACCCCCCTAGAGGCCTAGAAGAAGGGACCCACTTCACCATTGATGTTGATCGTCGTGTTGCCAGATCTAACCAATTGTATGATCCAGGAGCACCACCGCTCGCCAAATCCTCGTCACTGCATCACCAACCTCAAAAGGACCAGTCCAGACGGTCATACGCCTTCTGGAAGTCCAATTTGAGGAAGACCCCCTTAAGCCCCTTCGACGCCACCTCATGGAAAATCTCGTGAAGGGCAAGAATCCCGTCGTGGATCCGCCGGCCCTTCAGGAACACAGATTGAAGGGGGTGGGCAATCCTTTCCGCCGCGGGGGACAAATGGGTCGAGCAAACCTTCGCAAAGATTCGCTTCAACAAATTGATCACCGTGATGGGACGGAATTGCCGAATATCCGCAACCCCAACTACTTTGGGGATAAGAGATATGACACCACAGTTAATCCTAGTCATGTCCAGAGTTCCAATATAAAACTCATGGAACATGGGCATAATGACCGGACGCAAGATCTCCCAGAATATCTGGAAGAAGACTATAGGAAGGCCATCTGGCCCTGGGGCCGAGCAAGCTTTCATAGAAGCAATCGCCCGTCCCACCTCCTCAGGAGAAAAGGGGAGAGTAAGCTCCGCATTCTCCACATCGGAGACCTGATCTGCAAGCGGCCAGAAGTCAGCGCAGAGGGATACACCTCCATGCGGCTCAGCGAAAAACAACTCCTTGTAGAAGGAGTAGATACGGGTGGAGATGTCCACTGGGCTCTCCAGGAGAACATCCCCATCCCAGAGGAAAGGGATGGCACATTTCCGTCTGTGGCCATTGGCTATCTCACATCCCCCTTAAGAAGCCAGTTCTGGCCCCCTCGACGCTGCCAAAACAACTCCTAACTCTTGTAAATGTCCATGAGCGAGGCCTCGAGCGAATATCTCCTAACCCAGTCGTCAGGAGATAGGCCAGGCGTGTCCGCAAGGCCATCTAGCACCTTAATCTGGTCTAACAGGCCCCCTTTACGGGCCCGAAGATCAGCACTAAGGTTCGCCCTCCAACCCTTCATGACCTGACGGGCCATTTTAGCACAGTGATGCCAAAAATCCACCGCACAGAACACACGAGGCGGAGACGCGACAGCCTCTAACCAGTGGTCGCGAACCAACTCAAAGAAACCCGGTTGCTCCAACCAAAACGCCTCAAAGCGCAAGCGACGGGTTCTAGTGGGAGCATCATCCCCCGAAGAGAAAAGCAGGGGGATATGATCGGAGCCAATCCGAGTGACCGCCTTGAGGGAGCACAATGGGAACATCACTTCCCACTGAGCCGACACAAAGACCCAATCCAAGACACTCTGAATGGGGTCTATCTGCTTATTCATCCACATGAACCTCGCCCCTACACGGGCTATCTCACGAAGAGCAAGGTCTGCAATGCAGTCATTAAATAGACGCATGCGGACCCGATCAACATTAGGAGAGCTTTTATCTGAAGCCCGCCTAATGAGGTTAAAATCCCCAGCCACCAAGACCGGAGTGGTGCACCTCTCCACCTTATTTTTTAGCTCGGTAAGGAAAGTGGCCGAACGCCCATGATCCGCAGGACCATAGACAAAAATCACGTCTCAGCTGAGGTGAACTCGTAGGTCGGTGACGGACATTCTCAGGAAGAACTTCCTTCGGTCCATATCTTCAACCGAGAAAGCATCATCTCTGACACCGAGCAGGATGCCTCCATATTGTCCCGTGGCATGTAGCCACTACCAGGCAAACTGGTGGCGGGAGAGCCCCTGAAGCTCATGCATGCTAAAGTCCTGGAGAATCGTCTCCTGTAAGTCCCACGATGTCAATCTCTTCTTGCCGCAAATACCCGATGAGCTGCTGTCGCCGGCCCGTGAGGCCGAAGCCCCTAATGTTCCAACATAGGAGCTTCATTTAATAATCTCAGTGGAATCCTTCATGGTGATAATGCCAATCTCACGAGGGATATTCGCAAGCCAACATGCTATGCATTGCTGTCAACATGTTATAGCTGCCATAGCATCTGACAACTTTCTTCTGAGTCCGACTAATCTTTTGGGTTTGTGATTGTGGTTCCTTGAGAAGCTCCGAAATTTCTGCATCCTGGATCATATTATTGGAGCGATCCGAACTGCCCGCAATAATTAGCTAGATAAGCTCGGCACAATCGGACTCCACCATAAGTGGCTTGTCGGACCACTGAAGCGCCAGTCTTAGCCATCCTCACAGTCACCAAGCTTAGCCTCAAGTGGCCCTGGACAGTAGAAGATCCACCTGCGTGCTGAGAAAATTACCTTGCCATTATGGTCGCGAAGCATCATTCCAGTCCTCACAGACCCATGTGTTGTAGCATACGACCCATCAACGCTCAGCTTGATGCGGCCATCTATCCCAGTAGTACCGTGTGCCCGCGCGTGATGGTTATTGGGTTAGGGCATCTTCATCCCAAATTGGACACCTTATGCGTCTGCTGATTGGTTGGGAGCGGGCCATCCAACAATGTCCCATCAATTTCAGTCTGTGTTCTTTTTTTCTAAGATAGCAACACTTAAAATAATTACAGAAAACAAAACAATTGATGCATAAATTACATGCAAATATTCCTAATACAACAATAGTTGAAGTGGAAATATTACACCTGAGATAAAAGGATGTTTAGTAAGTTTTTCGAAATCAACGATACTAGAATCAGATCCAGAACATGCCGTCTCACATATTTTACCCCTTGAGCTTCACCGAGTACCCCACCATTTACTCTAGAAAAGAACAAGAAGTTGAAAAAAAAATCTCAATGGCATTTGAACGAACACATGTCGCACATAGTGTCAGCCATTGATGACATCATCAATGGGCGGAGGGTACCTGGCTACTGAGGGATCCTGGGTGGATGGCATCGTAGTCCAAAGAGCGCAGTTGCACTGGTGGGGGCTTCATACGTCCTACGATGCCTGGGCAGCGGCCGAAGTGGTACAGCAGTGGCGGCGGACGAGGAGGGTGCAGATGGAAAGTAATGTGGGGCATAGTGGAAGAAAACTAGACCGGTAGGAGGATTTGAGTGTGCTGGGGGTGTCGAAGTCATATGTGGACGTGGTCTGGACTCCTGCAAATGCCCCCCGTCACTTCGCGCTCAAGCATGCGTGAAAACGGACGTCCTGACCACTCAGCAGACCGTTGGGGTACAACGCTGGATGACAAAACACGTCAAGGCAGCTCGGCCGGACGGATATAGACGGTTTGACAGTCATCATTTAAAGGGGTCAATAGCTCCTGTGCGACATCTTTAAAGTGCAATGGAAGGAGTGTGACGTAGTTGACGAAAATGGCTGTAGTACTACGATTCAGAGGCCCAAATAGCCAAGGCCCACTCGGGCGATTAAACTGGTCATCAACGGGAGTGAGGTTATGTTTAAGACATGTGGGTCCCACCTGGCAGTGCATCTAGTTGCGGGCCCCACTTGGCAGTGCATCAGGTGAAACGTGTCCCCGTGCCTGTCTGAACGTGTACCCCTCCCACCCCCTCCTCTTTGTTCTCGGCGGTGAGCCGGCGCCGGAGATTTTGTTCTTGGTGATAGCAGCGCGGAGGAGCTTTCGTTCTCGGCGACTCCAGCGGCTGTGGTGAATGAATCCGGAACCCTGTCGCGTTCCCCTCCTGTTCCCCTCTGTGTCGAGCTAGATCTCACTGCATCGCCACTGTTTCCCTCTATTTTTGGTGTTTTTGGTCGATTTGATCCAGATTTGGGTGGGTGGGAGGGGGGGCTGACCTCGATGGAGCCGCCAGAGACAACAACATCGACTAGGTAATCCCTTAGTGTGCATCCTTTCCAAGCTATGTGATTTGTGCCTTGTCTGCTTCCGCTAGCTCACCTCACACTGCTCCAAAACAGGGGGCTGTTGCTCGGACATTTGAATTCACTGTGGAATTCCTTCCTTCTAAGGCGAAGCTAGGTGATGGTAGCATGCGGGACATAGAGAGAGAGAGATACAATTGTGAAGTGGGAGATTGATTTTGCAGAGATTGATCCACAAGAACTATAGAGCATGGAAGAGAAGGCCGTGAAGAATGTGGTGGAAAAATTTGGGGAGAGCATTTTTTGGGGTCCATAGCAAGAGGTAGCATTGTTACGGTTTGATAATTGGAAAGGAGAGTATGTGAGAATTGAGGAAGGTGAAGACATGGTTGATGAAATCGATCGACAAGATGGCTAGACAACCAAACATACTATGTTTCATGCAGAGCTTGTTGATCTGAAATCAGATTCTAAGGTTGGATATGTGCCCTCAAAGTTAGCTTCACAGATGGTAGATGATGATTAGGCTTCAGAGAGGCAGATAATTCCCATGTGTATAGGTGAAGTGACAGTACTACCTGAGGGGGTGATGCAGAAGAGGGCTCTGATTGTGTTGGAAGGGTTGTTTCTGTTGATTGGAATTCAGTAGAATTAAATGACCCAACTGATTTAGTCATTGCACCAATGGATGACACTGAGATGGCCAAATTTTTTGGCATTCCAGTAGCTGATGAAGATAAGGAGGAGAAGGATGGTGAATTTAGTATGCCTACTTATACTGATGCTAACAGAGATAGAACTGAAGATGTGGATGGACAGCTGATGGAAGATGCTGCATATGATGTAGATGATGCACATGATGATGAGTTGGTAAATGTGTATGACAAGGAAAACCCTGTTATTGCAGTGGGGAAGTTGTCCCCAAACATGGATGAGTTTAGGATGTGTTTCAAGACTTATGCAGTCAAACATGGGTTTGATGCCAAGACTAAGTGGACTGATAGAAAGAAGTTTTATGCAAGATGTAGTGGTTTTGATGGAAGTGTCAAGCCTTGCAAGTGGTACATATCTGCTAGATGCCAACCTGATGGAAGTACCATTAGGGTGAATCAAATCCCTCACCAACATACTTGTATTACAAGTTCACAGAGAGTATCAACCATGACATCACAGCTATGGATTGCAGAAAAGATCACTCCTATTCTAGCCAAGAAACCAAACACTACCGCAAAGAAACTTAAAGTAGACTTGGAAGAGCAATACACCATTAAGGTGAAGTATAACACGGTGTGGAAGGCTGCTACCTCTTGAGCACTGCGTTGGTTTTCCCTTGAAGAGGAAAGGGTGATGCAGTAAAGTAGCGTGAGTATTTCCCTCAGTTTTTGAGAACCAAGGTATCAATCCAGTAGGAGGTCACGCTCAAGTCCCTTGCACCTACACAAACAAATAAGAACCTCGCAACCAACGCGATAAAGGGGTTGTCAATCCCTTCACGGTCACATACGAGAGTGAAGTCTGATAGAGATGATAAGATAATATTTTTGATAATTTTTATGATAAAGAGTAAAAGTAAAGAAAGCAAGGTAAATAGTAATGGAAATAACGGGAGATTAATATGATGGAAAATAGACCCGGGGGCCATAGGTTTCACTAGTGGCTTCTCTCAAGAGCATAAGTATTACGGTGGGTGAACGAATTACTGTCGAGCAATTGATAGAATTGAGCATAATTATGAGAATATCTAGGTATGATCATGTATATAGGCATCACGTCCGTGACAAGTAGACCGACTCCTGCCTGCATATACTACTATTACTCCACACATCGACCGCTATCCAGCATGCATCTAGAGTATTAAGTTCATAAGAACGGAGTAACGCTTTAAGCAAGATGACATGATGTAGAGGGATAAACTCATGCGGTATGATATAAACCCCATCTTTTTATCCTCGATGGCAAAAATTCAATACGTGTCGTTTCCCCTACTGTCACTGGGATCGAGCACCGCAAGATTGAACCCAAAGCTAAGCACTTCTCCCATTGCAAGAAAGATCAATCTAGTAGGCCAAACCAAACTGATAATTCGAAGAGACTTGCAAAGATAACCAATCATACATAAAAGAATTCGGAGAAGATTCAAATATTGTTCATAGATAATCTTGATCATAAACCCACAATTCATCGGATCTTGACAAACACACCGCAAAAGAAGACTACATCGAATAGATCTCCAAGAGAATCGAGGAGAACTTTGTATTGAGATCCAAAGAGAGAGAAGAAGCCATCTAGCTAATAACTATGGACCCGAAGGTCTGAGGTAAACTACTCACACATCATTGGAGAGGCTATGGTGTTGATGTAGAAGCCCTCCGTGATCGATGCCCCCTCCAGCAGGACACCGGAAAAGGCTCTAAGATGGGATATCACGGGTACAGAAGGTTGCGGCGGTGGAATTAGGTTTTCATGGCGCTCTTCGATGGTTTGGGGGTACGTAGGTATAAATAGGAGGAAGAAGTAGG
>NC_057802.1:19178202-19185466 GCF_018294505.1 Triticum aestivum | reverse complement strand
GACGTCCAATCCAAGTCCTCTGGATCACGTTTGTTCCAAAAATCACGCTCCCGAAGGTTTCATTCCGTTTGGACTCCGTTTGATATCCTTTTTCTGCGAAACACTTAAATAGGCAAAAAACAGCAATTTGGGCTGGGCCTCCGGTTAATAGGTTAGTCCCAAAAATAATATAAAAGTGTATAAATAAGCCCATTAAACATCCAAAACAGAATATATAATAGCATGGAACAATCAAAAATTATATATACGTTGGAGACGTATCAAGCATCCCAAGCTTAATTCCTGCTCGTCCTCGAGTAGGTAAATGATAAAAACAGAATTTTTGATGTGGAATGCTTCTTAGCATAATTCTCAATGTAAATCTTTTTATTGTGGGATGAATATTTAGATCCGAAAGATTCAAGATAAAAGTTTAATGTTGATATAAAAACAATAATACTACAAACATGCTAACCAAGCAATTATGTCTTATCAAAATAACATAGCCAAAGAAAACTCATCCCTACAAAATCTTATAGTTAGGCCATGTTTCAATATTGTCACACAAACGTTCTCATCATGCATAACCCCGATGACAAGCCGAGTAATTGGTTCATACTTTTTAACGCGCTTCAGCCTTTTCAACTCTTATGCAATACATGAGCGCAAGCCATGTATATAGCACTATGGTTGGAGTAAAGTATAATGATGGGGGTTATGAAAGAAGACAAAAAGGTAGGAATTCTCACATTGACACGGCTAATCAATAGGCTATGGAGATGCCCATCAATTGATGTCAATGAGAGGAGTAGGTATTGCCATGCAACGGTTGCACTAGAGCTATAAATATATGAAAGCTCAACAAAAGAAATTAAGTGGGTGCATATCCGACTTGCATGCTCACGAAGACCTGGGGCATTTTGAGAAAGCCCATCAATGGAATATACAAGCCAAGTTCTATAATGAAAAATTCCCACTAGTATATGAAAGTGACAACATAGGAGACTCTCTATCATGAAGATCACGGTGCTACTTTGAACCACAAGTGTGGAAAAAGGATAGTAACATTGTCCCTTCTCTCTCTTTTTTCTCTTTTTTTTCTTTTTTTTTTCTCTTTTTTTTTGGGCCTTCTTTTTTTCTTTGGCCTCCCCCTTTTTTTATTTAGTCTGGAATCTCATCCCAACTTGTGGGGGAATCATAGTCTCCATCATACTTTCCTCACATGGGACAATGCCCTAATAATGATGATCATCACACTTTTATTATTTACAACTCAACAATTACAACTCGATACTTAGAATAAAATATGACTCTATGTGAATGCCTCCGGCGGTGTACCGGGATATGCGATGAATCAAGAGTGACATGTATGAAAAAATTATGAATGGTGGCTTTGCCACAAAATACGATGTCAACTACATGATCATGCAAAGCAATATGACAATGATGAAGTGTGTCATAATAAACGGAACGGTGGAAAGTTGCATGGCAATATATCTCGGAATGGCTATGGAAATGCCATGATATGTAGGTATGGTGGCTGTTTTGAGGAAGATAGAAGGAGGCTTATGTGTGATAGAGCGTATCATATCACGGGGTTTGGAAGCACCGACGAAGTTTGCACCAACTTGCAAGGTGAGAAAGGGCAATGCGCAGTACCGTAGAGGCTAGAAAATTGTGGAAGGTTGAGAGTGCGTATATTCCATGGACTCACATTAGTCATAAAGAACTCATATACTTATTGCAAAATTTTATTAGCCCTCGAAGCAAAGTACTACTACGCATGCCCCTAGAGGGATAGATTTGTAGGAAAAGACCATCGCTCGTCCCCGACCACCACTCATAAGGAAAGCAATAAAAGAACACCTATGTGTCAAAATTGTCACACAACTTTTACCATACGTGCATGCTAAGGGACTTGCCAACTTTAACACAAGTATTTCTCAATTTCACAATTACTCAGCTAGCAGACTCTAATATTACCACCTTTATATCTCAAAACGCTTATCAAGTATCTAACTTCTCATGATATTCAATGAACTCAATATGGAAGGTTAATTTCAAAATTAAAGTAAATTACCATGCTGTTTAGGACTCTGAAAATAATATAACTGAAGCATGAGAGATCAATAATTTCTATAAAATACAACCACCGCCGTGCTCTAAAAGATATAAGTGAAGCACTAGAGCAAAAACTATATAACTCAAAAGATATAAGTGAAGCACATACAGTATTCTAACAAATTCCGAATTATGTGTCTCTCTCAAAAGGTGTGTACAGCAAGGCTGATTGTGGCAAACTAACAAACGAAGACTCAAATCATACAAGACGCTCCAAGCAAAACACATAACATGTGGTGAGTAAAAATATAGCTCCAAGTAAAGTTACCGATGGATGAGGACGAAAGAGGGGATGCCTTCCGGGGCATCCCCAAGCTTTGGCTTTTTGGTGTCCTTGGATTTACCTTGGGGTGCCTTGGGCATCCCCAATCTTAGGCTCTTGCCACTCCTTGTTCCATAATCCATCAAATCTTTACCCAAAACTTGAAAACTTCAGAACACAAAACTTGACAGAAAATCTCGTGAACTCCGTTAGCGAAATAAAACAAAATACTACTTCAAAGTACTGTATTGAACTCATTCTTTATTTATATTGATGTTAAACCTACTGTATTCCAACTTCTATATGGTTTATAAGCTCTTTTAATAGCCATAGATTCATCAAAATAAGCAAACAACACACGAAAAACAGAATCTATCAAAAACAGAACAGTCTGTAGTAATCTGTAACTAACGCAAACTTATGGAACTCTAAAAATTATACCAAAATAGGAAGACCTAGATAATTTGTTTATTGATCTGCTGAAATTGGAATCAGTATTATATCACGTTCTGATAATTTTTAACAATTGTTTTCGTGAGCAGAAAATTTCTGGAATTTTCAGCAAGATCAAATAACTATCATCAAAGAAGATCCTATAGGTTTAACTTGGCACAAACACTAATTAAAACACAAAAACAAATCTAACCAGAGGCTAGATCAAAGATTTATTCCTAAACAGAACAAAAAAGCAAAAAAAAAGCTAAAATAAAATTGGGTTGCCTCCCAACAAGCGCTATCGTTTAATGCCCCTAGCTAGGCATAAGAACAAGGATAGATCTAGGTATTGCCATCTTTGGTAGGCAATCCATAAGTGGCTCTCATAATAGATTCATATGGTAATTTAATTTTCTTTCTAGGGAAGTGTTCCATGCCTTTCCTTAACGGAAATTGGAATCTAACATTTCCTTCCTTCATATCAATGATTGCACCAATCATTCTAAGGAAAGGTCTACCAAGAATAATAGGACACGAAGGATTGCAATCTATATCGAGAACAATGAAATATACGGGCACATAATTCCTATTTGCAACAATAAGAACATCATTAATTCTTCCCACAGGTTTCTTGATAGTGGAATCCGCAAGATGCAAGTTTAAAGAGCAATCATCAAATTCACGGAAACCTAACAAATCACAGAAAGCATAGCATTCAGGATTGTTAATTTTAATTTATAGTAGGTTCCCATTCATCATAAAGTTTTCTAAGGATAGAAACTTCCAACTGAAGTTTTTCTTCATAAGATTGCATCAAAGCATCAACGATATGTTTAGTAAAAGCTTTATTTTGACTATAAGCATGCGAAGAAGTTAGCACAGATTGCAACAAGGAAATACAATCTATCAAAGAGAAATTATCATAATTATATTCCTTGAAATCCAAAATAGTGGGTTCATTGCAATCTAAAGTTTTAACCTCTTCAATCCTACTTTTACCAATTTTGCATCAAGATCTAAAAACTCCTAATTTTTGGGACGCCTTTTAACTAAAGTTGACTCATCTCCAGTCCCATCATTATCAAGATTCATATTGCAAAACAAAGATTTAATAGGGGACACATCAATAACTTTTAGATCTTCATCTTTATTCTCATAAAAACTAGAAGAACACGATTTCATAAAGCAATCTTTCTTAGCACGCATCCTAGCGGTTCTTTCTTTGCACTCATCAATAGAAATTCTCATGGCTTTGAGAGACTCATTGATATCATGCTTATGTGGAATAGATCTAAGTTTCAAAGAATCAACATCAAGAGAAATTCTATCCATGTTGCTAGCCAATTCATCAATCTTAGGCAATTTTTCTTCAAGCAAAGCATTGAAGTTCTTTTGCGAAATCATAAATTCTTTAACACTAGTCTCAAAATCAGAGGGCATATTATTAAAATTTCCATAAGAGTTGTTGTAGGAATTACATAATTATTAGAGGAATTACTAGGATACGGCCTAGGATTAAAGTTTCCTCTATAAGCGTTGTTACCAAAATTGTTCCTACCAACAAAGTTCACATCCATAGATTCATTATTATTCTCAATCAAAGTAGACAAAGGCATATCACTGGGATCAGAAGAAACACTCTTATTAGCAAACAATTTCATAAGTTCATCCATCTTTCCACTCAAAACATTAATTTCTTCTATTGCCTGCACTTTTTTACTAGTAGATCTTTTAGTGTGCCATTGAGAATAATTAACCATAATATTATCTAGGAGTTTAGTAGCTTCTCCTAAAGTGATCTCCATAAAAGTGCCTCCCGCGGCTGAATCTAAAAGATTTCTAGAAGCAAAATTCAATCCGGCATAAATTTTTTGTATAATCATCCATAAGTTCAAACCATGAGTAGGGCAATTATGTATCATTAATTTCATCCTCTCCCAAGCTTGTGAAACATGTTCATTATTAAGTTGCTTAAAATTCATAATATCGTTTCTAAGAGAGATGATTTTAGCAGGAGGAAAATACTTAGAGATAAAAGCATCTTTGCACTTATTCCAAGAATCAATACTATTTTTAGGCAAAGACGAAAACCAGGTTTTAGCACGATCTCTAAGAGAAAACGGAAATAGCTTCAACTTAACAATATAATTATCCACATCTTTCTTCTTTTGCATATCACACAAATCAACAAAGCTATTTAAATGGGTAGCGGCATCTTCACTTGGAAGGCCGGCGGATTGATCTTTCATGACAAGATTCAGCACAGCAACATTAATTTCACAAGATTCAGCTTCGATAAGAGGAGGAATCGGAGTGCTAAGAAAATCATTGTTGTTGGTATTGGCAAAGTCACACAATTTAGTATTATCTTGAGCCATCGTGACAAGCAAGCAATCCAACACACGAGCAAACAAGAAGCAAGCGAAAAAGAGGGCGAACGGAAAAGAGAGGGCGAATAAAACGGCAAGGGTGAAGTGGGGGAGAGGAAAACGAGAGGCAAATGGCAAATAATGTAATGCGAGGGATAAGAGTTTGTGATGGGTACTTGGTATGTCTTGACTCGTGTAGACTCGGTAACGGCGCCAAAAACGGCCTGTTGTTGGGAGTCAAATCTTGACTTGACTTGGCGCACACCTCCCCGGCAACGGCGCCAGAAATCCTTCTTGCTACCTCCTGAGCACTGCGTTGGTTTTCCCTTGAAGAGGAAAGGGTGATGCAGTAAAGTAGCGTAAGTATTTCCCTTAGTTTTTGAGAACCAAGGTATCAATCTAGTAGGAGGTCACGCTCAAGTCCCTTGCACCTACACAAGCAAATAAGAACCTCGCAACAAACGCGATAAAGGGGTTGTCAATCCCTTCACGTCACTTACGAGAGTGAGATCTGATAGAGATGATAAGATAAATTTTTTGGTATTTTTTATGATAAAGAGTAAAAGTAAAGAAAGCAAAGTAAACAGTAATGGAAATAACGGGAGATTAATATGATGGAAAATAGACCCGGGGGCCATAGGTTTCACTAGTGGCTTCTCTTAAGAGCATAAGTACTACGGTGGATGAACGAATTACTGTCGAGCAATTGATAGAATTGAGCATAGTTATGAGAATATCTAGGTATGATGATGTATATAGGCATCACGTCCGTGACAAGTAGACCGACTCCTGCCTGCATCTACTACTATTACTCCACACATCGACCGCAATCCAGCATGCATCTAGAGTCTAAAGTTCATAAGAAGGGAGTAACGCTTTAAGCAAGATGACATGATGTAGAGGGATGAACTCATGCAATATGATATAAACCCCATCTTTTTATCCTCTACAATACAATACGTGTCGTTTCCCCTACTGTCACTGGGATCGAGCACCGCAAGATTGAACCCAAAGCTAAGCACTTCTCCCATTGCAAGAAAGATCAATCTAGTAGGCCAAACCAAACTGATAATTCGAAGAGACTTGCAAAGATAACCAATCATACATAAAAGAATTCAGAGAAGATTCAAATATTGTTCATAGATAATTTTGATCATAAACCCACAATTCATCGGATGTTGACAAACACACCGCAAAAGAAGATTACATCGAATAGATCTCCAAGAGAATCGAGGAGAACTTTATATTGAGTTCCAAAGAGAGAGAAGAAGCCATCTAGCTAATAACTATGGACCCGAAGGTCTAAGGTAAACCACTCACACATCATCGGAGAGGCTATGGTGTTGATGTAGAAGCCCTCCGTGATCGATGCCCCCTCCGGCAGGACGCCGGAAAAGGCCCCAAGATGGGATCTCACGGGTACAGAAGGTTGCGGCGGTGGAATTAGGTTTTCGTGGTTCTCTTCGATGGTATGGGGGTACGTAGGTATATATAGGAGGAAGATGTAGGTCGGTGGAGCCACGAGGGGCGCTGCCAAGTGGGCCTACCAGACCTCGGGTGTGGAAATTCAGGCCCAGCAGGCTCACACGGCAGCGCGCCAGAGTTAGGCCCAGAAGCCTGCTTTATGGAGGAGTTCGAAGGAGCAGCCGTGGCTGGGTTTATAAACAAGTGCGGCTACCCTTCGGCTGGCGAGGTTGGACTAAACGTTGCGCCCCTCGCCTGGCAGCGCACACCCCTTAGTACCGGGTCGTGGCTCCAACCGGTACTAAAGGTGGGCTCTTTAGTACCGGTTGGAGCCACCACCCGGTACTAAAGGGCTGCCCTTCCCGCCGCTTGGCCTGGCCAAAGTTGACCTTTAGTACCGGATGGTGGCTCCAACCGGTACTAAAGGCCCATCCTATATAAGCGGCACTTACAAATTTCGCCAGTTTTCATCTGCTTCTTCTCCTTTGCCCCGTTGCCCGCCGCCCCCGTTGCCCGTCGCCCCCGTCGCCACCCCGTCCACGTCCCCGTCATCGCCGCCCCGGCCGTCGTCCCCGCCCCGTCCCCGTCGTCGTCACCGCCCCGTCCCCGTCGTCCCCGGCCGTCCCCTTCGTCG
>NC_057802.1:19155877-19177847 GCF_018294505.1 Triticum aestivum | reverse complement strand
CGTCCCGTCGTCCCCGCCCCGTCCCCGTCGTCCCATCGTCCATGCCCCGTCCCCGTCCCCGTTGTCGCTGCCCGTCGCCGTCCCCATCGCCGGTGAGCTCCTGTGCCCCGGCAGCCATATGCATGTCCACACGCACACGCAGACACACATATATTGTTAATTAGTTGTAAAATTGTTAGTATTCATATGTTTTTTAGTTATAGAAATATTTATTGAAATGTTAGAAATTTTTCTGTTTTTTAGTTATAGAAATATTAGAAATGTTATAGAAATGTTAGTTATATAGAAATATTAGAAATTTTAGAAATGTTACTTTTAGCTAGATGAATTAGATTAATGTCAAATTGTTAGACGATGATCAATGTTTTTTTAGTTTCTTATAATTTTATTTATAGCAAAATTTAGAATTTGCATATAGAATTTTAGTTATCACAATCCAATCATTTAAAAAATGTTACTTTTTGCGAGCATATAGTATTTGTTCTCGACGATGCCCGGCCCGCATCCTCGCCATCGACCCGTTCGCGACGACGTCCTGCTTCAGAGGACCCATGTCCGGGAATGGGCTCCGCCGGGCTGGCACTGGGAGGTGCTACTTTCAGGGGCGCGCCGCTTGGTGAGGAACCCGGCCCCGGGTCCCGTCGTCGACCCTGATCTCTGATAACCCACAAGAATAGGGGATCGCAACAGTTTGCGAGGGTAGAGTATTCAACCCAAATTTATTGATTCGACACAAGGGGGGCCAAAGAATATTCTCAAGTATTAGCAGTTGAGTTGTCAATTCAACCACACCTGGATAACTTAATATCTGCAGCAATGTATTTAGTAGCAAAGTAGTATGGAAATAACGGTAACGAAAGCAAAAGTAATATTTTTGGTGTTTTGTAGTGATTGTAACATTAGCAACGGAAAAGTAAATAAGCGAAGAACAATATGTGAAAAGCTCGTAGGCATTGGATCGGTGATGGAGAATTATGTCGGATGCAGTTCGTCATGTAACAGTCATAACATAGGGTGACACAGAACTAGCTCCAATTCATCAATGTAATGTAGGCATGTATTCCGAATATAGTCATACGTGCTTATGAAAAAGAACTTGCATGACATCTTTTGTCCTACCCTCCCGTGGCAGCGGGGTCCTTTTAATAGAGTACTGGAACAAAGCATTAACACATAGTGAATACATGAACTCCTCAAACTACGGTCATCACCGGGAGTGGTCCCGATTATTGTCACTTCGGGGTTGCCGGATCATAACACATAGTAGGTGACTATAGACTTGCAAGATAGGATCAAGAACTCACATATATTCATGAAAACATAATAGGTTCAGATCTGAAATCATGGCACTCGGGCCCTAGTGACAAGCATTAAGCATAGCAAAGTCATAGCAACATCAATCTCAGAACATAGTGGATACTAGGGATCAAACCCTAACAAAACTAACTCGATTACATGATAGATCTCATCCAACCCATCACCGTCCAGCAAGCCTACGATGGAATTACTCACGCACGACGGTGAGCATCATGAAATTGGTGATGGAGGATGGTTTATGATGACGACGACGAATCCCCCTCTCCGGAGCCCCGAACGGACTCCAGATCAGCCCTCCCGAGAAGTTGTAGGGCTTGGCGGTGGCTCCGTATCGTAAAACACGATGAATCCTTCTCTCTGATTTTTTCTCCCCCGAAAGTGAATATATGGAGTTGGAGTTGAGGTCGGTGGAGCGTCAGGGGGCCCACGAGGTAGGGGGCGCGCCCCCACCCTCGTGGACAGGGTGTGGGCCCCCTGACATGGATTTTTCTTCTAGTATTTTTCTTATTTTCCAAATAGATGTTCCGTGGAGTTTCAGGTCATTCCGAGAACTTTTGTTTCTGCACATAAATAACACGATGGAAAATCTGCTGAAAACAGCGTCAGTCCGGGTTAGTTCCATTCAAATCATGCAAGTTAGAGTCCAAAACAAGGGCAAACGTGTTTGGAAAAGTAGATACGACGGAGACGTATCAACTCCCCCAAGCTTAAACCTTTGCTTGTCCTCAAGCAATTCAGTTGATAAACTGAAAGTGATAAAGAAAAACTTTTACAAACTCTGTTTGCTCTGGTTGTTGTAAATATGTAAAGCCAGCATTCAAGTTTTCAGCAAAGATTATAACTAACCATATTCGCAATAACACTTAGGTCTCATGTTTACTCATATCAATGGCATAATCAACTAGCGAGCCATAATAATAAATCTCGGATGACAACACTTTCTCAAAACAATCATAATATGATATAACAAGATGGTATCTCGCTAGCCCTTTCTGAGACCGCAAAACATAAATGCAGAGCACCTTTAAAGATCAAGGACTGACTAGACATTGTAATTCATGGTAAAAGAGATCCAGTCATAGTCATACCCAATATAAATTAATAGTAATGGATCCAAATGACAGCTACGCTCTCCATCTAGTGCTCTTTAATAAGAGGGTGATGACACAACATGAAGGTAAATAGATAGGCCCTTCGTAGAGGGAAGTAGGGATTTGTAGAGGTGCCAGAGCTAGGTTTTGAAATAGAGATAAATACTATTGTGAGCGGCATACTTTCATTGTCAACATAACAACCAAGAGATGGCGATATCTTCCATGCTACACACATTATAGGCGGTTCCCAAACAGAATGGTAAAGTTTATACTCCCCCTCCACCAACAAGCATCAATCCATGGCTTGCTCGAAACAACGAGTGCCTCCAACTAGCAACAGTCCCATGGGAGTTTTGTTTGCAATTATTTTGATTTAGTTTGCATAAAGCATGGGACTGGGCATCCCGGTGACCAGCCATTTTCTCGTGAATGAGGAGCGGAGTCCACTCCTCTTGAGAATAACCAGCCTAGCATGGAAGATACGGACAGCCCTAGTTGATACATGAGCTATTCGAGCATACAAAACAGAATCTCATTTGAAGGTTTAGAGTTTGGCACATACAAATTTACTTGGAATGGCAGGTAGATACCGCATATAGGAAGGTATAGTGGACTCATATGGAATAACTTTGGGGTTTAAGGGATTGGATGCACAAGCAGTATTCCCCCTTAGTACAAGTGAAGGCTAGCAAAAGACTGGGAAGCGACCAACTAGAGAGCGACAACAGTCATGAACATGCATTAAAATTAATAAACATTGAGTACAAGCATGAGTAGGATATAATCCACCATGAACATAAATATCGTGAAGGCTATGTTGATTTTGTTTCAACTACATGCGTGAACATGTGCCAAGTCAAGTCACTTAAATCATTCAAAGGGGGATACCACCCTACTAGACCACATCACAACCATTTTAATAGCATGTTGGCACGCAAGGTAAACCATTATAACTCATAGCTAATCAAGCATGGCACAAGCAACTATGATCTCTAATTGTCATTGCAAACATGTTAATTCATAATAAGCCGAATCAGGAACGATGAACTAATCATATTTACGAAAACAAGAGAGGTCGAGTTCATACCAGCTTTTCTCATCTCAGTCAGTCCATCATATATCGTCATAATTGCCTTTCACTTGCACGACCGAACGATGTGAAAATAATAAGAGTGCACGTGCATTGGACTAAGCTGGAATCTGCAAGCATTCAATAAATAGGAGAAGACAAGGCAATATGGGCTCTTGGTTAAATCAACAATAATGCATATAAGAGACACTTCAACAATTTAATTGTGGTCTTCTCCTATCGAGCCCCAAAGAAAAGAAAAGAAATAAAACTATTTACACGGGAAAGATCCAAACAAGCAAAAGAAGAACGGGAATTTTTGGGTTTTCTCTTTAATTATTACTACTACAGCAAGAAAAGTAAACTAACTAGAAACTACACTATTTTTTGTTTTTCTTAAGGTTTATTAAACACACAAGAAGAAAGCAAGAAAAAGGAAAATAAACTAGCATGGATATTACAGCGAAAGAGTATGAGCACCGACATCTAGCAATGAGTGTGTGTAAACATGAATGTAATGTCGGTGGGAAATACGTACTCCCCCAAGCTTAGGCTTTTGGCCTAAGTTGGTTTATTGCCACGGATGGCCTGGCGGATACCCATAGTTGTAGCCGGGGTCGTACTGAGATGCGGCAATTATCGCCTCCTGGGCTGCAGCGTGGCGGCGAGCTGCCTCCGCCCTTTTCTCGTACTCATGTGCCTCCTCTCTGGTAATAACATATCTTCCTTTTGCCTGATAATCAAAGAGGGCAGGAGCAGGGAGAGTAATA
The DNA here is from genome assembly GCF_018294505.1 of Triticum aestivum. NCBI lineage: Eukaryota > Viridiplantae > Streptophyta > Magnoliopsida > Poales > Poaceae > Triticum > Triticum aestivum. Next base: position 19,173,597 of record NC_057802.1, on the reverse strand, counting down.
CGGACAGCACGACGTCTGTCAGATTAAGCAATAATGGAGAGGTGATCCATTCCTCTCGACAAACTGGTGGTGACCCATAGCATTAAAGTCTAAATAAGTAGGTGGCAACTCAATATCATCCTCACATATGTCCACACCAAGAAAATTGGCTAAGCGGGTTGCATAAATTCCTCCAAAGAAATCTCCATTAAATCTATTATGATGCAACCTACGTGCAACAATGGCTCCCAAATTATAAGATTTGTCTCCTAACACAGCACTCCTAAGAATACTGAGGTCAGGGACACGCATGTGACATGCTTCATCTTTACCATTTATGCATCTACCTATGAAGAGAGAAAAATAATGTATAGCAGGAAAATGAATGCTCCCTATGGTAGCTTGTGCTATATCTCTAGATTCCCCCACAGTTATACTAGCAAGAAAATTTCTAAATTCAGATTTGCGGGGTTCACTAGCACTACCCCATTGTGGAAGTTTGCAAGCAGTGGAAAAATCCTCTAAGTCCATCATATAAGATTTCTCATAAAGATCAAACAGGACAGTTGGAGAATTGCGTGAAGATGAAAATTCAAACCTCCTCACAAAGGAATTAGTGAGATAGTGTTACTGGCGGCACTTTTCTTCCTCGAAGCTCACAAGATCAGCGTTACGCAAATATGCGTTAAATTCTTCCTTGATTCCCGCTCGATCCATAAAATTTTCTGAAGGCCATTCACAGGCCCGCACTGGAGCGTCCCTTGGTGGCTCATCGTCAGCATCATGCATTGCAAGCCTAGGTCCTTGCTTCCTTGAAGAACCACCTTGGTACATTTTCCTAAGCATATTTCTTCCTCTGAAAAATTTCTGAAATTTTTAGTAACTTCAAACAAAAGTGAACCAAGCTCAACAAAATTAATAGCAACTACTCCTACAAGTGCCTAGAGCCTTTATCAAGCATTAGAACTACTTGGAACCATATAAATTTGACATGCAAGCTCAAGAACATGGTCACCTAGGCAGCACAAATTTGCAATGAATAAAGCACTAGAACAAAAACTAATTGGACCAATGGAGGAGTCACATACCAAGGAAAAAAACCCCCCAAGCAGTTTTGTGAGAGGTGCTTTGAGCAAGGAGATCGAAAATCACAGCAAAATGAGCTAGAACTCGTGCTTGAGCTGGATGGTGATTTTTTTGGGAGGAAGAAGAAGTGTGTGGCTGCAGGAATAAGTGGACGGGGGCCACCATGTGCCCACGAGGCAGGGGGCGCGCCTAGGGGGTAGGGCGCGCCCTCCACCCTCATGGCCAGGTGCTTGCTCCCCCTGCTGTGTTCTCAGTGCCAGATATTCTCAAATATTCCAGAAAAAATCATATTTCAATTTCAGGGCATTTGGAGAACTTTTATTTTCGGGGTATTTTTATATTGCAAGGATAAATCAGAAAACAGACAGAAAAATACTATTTTTACTTTATTTCATCTAAATAACAGAAGGTGGAGAGAGGGTACAGAAGGTTGTGCCTTCTAGTTTCATCCATATCATGCTCATCAAAAGGAATCCACTAACAAGGTTGATCAAGTCTTGTTAACAAACTCTGAATAACATGGAACCGGAGAAATTTCTAATAACACTATGTTACCTCAACGGGGATATGCACATCCCCAATAATAAGAATATCATATTTCTTTTTGACGGTAGGAAGGGGAAATTCAAAATCTCCAAAAATAATCAATGGAATTTTTCCAATAGAATTGATACTGTGGACTTGAGGTTGTTTCCTCGGAAAGTGTACCGTATGCTCATTACCATTAACATGAAAAGTGACACTGCCTTTGTTGCAGCCAATAACAGCCCCTGCAGTATTCAAAAAGGGTCTTCCAAGAATAATAGACATACTATCGACCTCGGGAATATCAAGAATAACAAAGTCCGTTAAAATAGGAACGTTTGCAAGCACAACAGGCACATCCTCACAAATACCGACAGGCATAGCAGTTGATTTATCAGCCATTTGCAAAGATATTTCAGTAGGTGTCAACTTATTCAAATCAAGTCTACGATATAAAGAGAGAGGCATAACACTAACACCGGCTCCAAGATCACATAAAGCAGTTTTAACATAGTTTCTTTTAATGGAGCATGGTATAGTAGGTACTCCTGGATCTCCAAGTTTCTTTGGTATTCCACCCTTAAAAGTATAATTAGCAAGCATGGTGGAAATCTCAGCTTCCGGTATCTTTCTCTTATTAGTAACAATATCTTTCATATACTTAGCATAAGGATTCATTTTGAGCATATCAGTTCAACGCATACGCAAGAAGATAGGTCTAATCATTTCAGCAAAGCGCTCAAAATCCTCATCATCCTTTTTCTTGGATGATTTGGGAGGAAAAGCCATGGGTTTCTGAACCCATGGTTCTCTTTCTTTACCGTGTTTCCTAGCAACAAAGTCTCTCTTATCATAACGTTGATTCTTTGATTGTGGGTTAGCAAGATCAACAGCAGGTTCAATTTCCACATCATTATCATTACTAGGTTAAGCATCATCATGAACATCATCATTAGCATTTTCATTAGGCTCATGTTCATTACCAGATTGTGTTTCAGCATCGGAAATAGAGATATCATTTGGATTCTCAGGTGGTTCAGCAATAGGTTCACTAGAAGCATGCAAAGTCCTATCATTTTTCTTTTTCTTCCTTTTAGAAGGACTAGGTGCATCAATATTATTTCTCTGAGAATCTTGCTCAATTCTCTTAGGGTGGCCTTCAGGATACAAAGGTTCCTGAGTCATTTCACCAGTTCTAGTAGCCACTCTAACAGCATAATCATTTTTCTTACTATTCAATTCATTGAGCAATTCATTTTGAGCTTTAAGTACTTGTTCTACTTGAGTGGTAACCATAGAAGCATGTTTAGTAATGAGTTTAAGTTCACCTTTAACTCTAGACATATAATCACCCAAGTGTTCAAGCGTATCAGAATTGTATTTCAATTGTCTACCAAAATAAGCATTGAAGTTTTCTTGTTTGACAATAAAATTATCAAACTCTTCTAAGCATTGTCTAGCAGACTTATAGTGAGGAATATCACCTTCATCAAATCTATAGAGAGAATTTACCTTTACTACCTGTGTCGGGTTATCAAGACCATGAGTTTCTTCAATAGGTGATGATTTAAGATCATATGTTTCTTCAACAGGCGGTAAATTAAGACCATGTATTTCTTCAATAGGAGGTAAATTCTTAACATCTTCAGCTTTAATACCTTTTTCTTTCATATATTTCTTTGCCTCTTGCATATCTTCAGGACTGAGAAATAGAACATCTCTCTTCTTCGGAGTTGGTTTATGAATAGGCTCAGGAATTGGCTCAGGAGCTGGCTCAGGGAGTGTCCAATTATTTTCATTTGTCAACATATTATTCAATAGAATTTCAGCTTCATCCGGTGTTCTTTCCCTGAAAACAGAACCAGCACAACTATCCAGGTAATCTCTGGAAGCATCGGTTAGTCCATTATAAAAGATATCAAGTATTTCATTTTTCTTAAGAGGACGATCAGGCAAAGCATTAAGTTATTGGAGAAGCCTCCCCCAAGCTTGTGGGAGACTCTCTTCTTCAATTTGCGCAAAGTTGTATATATCCCTTAAAGCAGCTTGTTTCTTATGAGCAGGGAAATATTTAGCAGAGAAGTAATAAATCATATCCTGGGGACTACGCACACAACCAGGATCAAGAGAATTAAACCAGATCTTATCATCACCCTTTAATGAGAACGGAAATATTTTAAGGATATAAAGGTAGCGAGATTTCTCATCATTAGTGAACAGGGTGGCTATATCATTTAATTTGGTAAGATGTGCCACAACGGTTTCAGATTCATAGCCATGAAAAGGATCAGATTCGACCAAAGTAATTACATCAGGATCAACAGAGAATTCATAATCCTTATCAGTAACACAGATAGGTGAAGTAGCAAAACCGAGGGTCAGGTTTCATTCTAACATTAAGAGATTGCTGCTTCCATTTAGCTAATAACCTCTTGAGCTCGTATCTATCTTTGCAAGCTAAAATAGCTAAAGCAGCTACTTTTTCCAAAACATAACCCTCAGGAACAACAGGCGATTCATATTTATTAGGGGGAGAGTCTTCATCATCACTTTCATCAATATTATCAGTTTCAATAATTTCATTCTCTCTAATCCTAGCAAGTTGTTCATCAAGAAATTCACCAAGTGGCACAGTAGTATCAAGCATAGAAGTAGTTTAATCATAAGTATCATGCATAGCAGAAGTGGCATCATCAATAACATGCGACATATCAGAACGAATAGCAGAAGCAGGTTTAGGTGTTGCAAGCTTACGCAAAACAGAAGGTGAATCAAGTGCAGAGCTAGATGGCAGTTCCTTACCTCCCCTCGTAGTTGAGGGATACATTGTTGTCTTAGCGTCTTTCAAGTTCTTCATAGTGACCAGCAAGTATAAATCCCAAGTGAGTCAAAGAATAGAGCTATGATCCTCGGCAACGGCGCCAAAAAATGGTCTTGATAACCCACAAGTATAGGGATCGCAATAGTTTTCGAGGGTAGAGTATTCAACCCAAATTTATTGATTCGACACAAGGGGAGCCAAAGAATATTCTCAAGTATTAGCAGTTGAGTTGTCAATTCAACCACACCTGGATAACTTAATATCTGCAGCAAAGTATTTAGTAGCAAAGTAGTACGGAATAACGGTAACGAAAGCAAAAGTAATATTTTTGGTGTTTTGTAGTGATTGTAACAGTAGCAACGGAAAAGTAAATAAGCGAAGAACAATATGTGAAAATCTCGTAGGCATTGGATCGGTGATGGAGAATTATGCCAGATGCGGTTCATCATGTAACAGTCATAACATAGGGTGACACAGAACTAGCTCCAATTCATGAATGTAATGTAGGCATGTATTCCGAATATAGTCATACGTGCTTATGGAAAAGAACTTGTATGACATCTTTTGTCCTACCCTCCCGTGGCAGCGGGGTCCTAATGGAAACTAAGGGATATTAAGGCCTCCGTTTAATAGAGTACCGGAACAAAGCATTAACACATAGTGAATACATGAACTCCTCAAACTACGGTCATCACCGGGAGTGCTCCCGATTATTGTCACTTCGGCATTGCCGGATCATAACACATAGTAGGTGACTATAGACTTGCAAGATAGGATCAAGAACTCACATATATTCATGAAAACATAATAGGTTCAGATCTGAAATCATGGCACTCGGGCCCTAGTGACAAGCATTAAGCATAGCAAAGTCATGGCAACATCAATCTCAGAACATAGTGGATACTAGGGATCAAACCCTAACAAAACTAACTCGATTACATGATAGATCTCATCCAACCCATCACCGTCCAGCAAGCCTACGATGGAATTACTCACGCACGGCGGTCAGCATCATGAAATTGGTGATGGAGGATGGTTGATGATGACGACGGTGACGAATCTCCCTCTCCGAAGCCCCGAACGGACTCCAGATCAGCCCTCCCGAGAGGTTGTATGGCTTGGCGGTGGCTCCGTATCGTAAAACGCGATGAATCCTTCTCTCTGATTTTTTTCTCCCCGAAAGTGAATATATGGAGTTGGAGTTGAGGTCGGTGGAGCGTCAGGGGGCCCACAAGGTAGGGGGGCGCGCCCCCCACCCTCGTGGACAGGGTATGGGCCCCCTGACGTGGATTTTTCTTCTAGTATTTTTCTTATTTTCCAAATAGATGTTCCGTGGAGTTTCAGGTCATTCCGAGAACTTTTGTTTCTGCACATAAATAACACCATGGAAAGTCTGCTGAAAACAGCGTCAGTCCGGGTTAGTTCCATTCAAATCATGCAAGTTTGAGTCCAAAACAAGGGCAAACGTGTTTGGAAAAGTAGATACGACGGAGACGTATCAATCTCCTTTGGTGGTGTTCACGTGGGCCATATTCAGTGCAGATGGAGCCGGCTCCGCCGAAGGTGGTGCGTCGCCGTGTCAAGGAGGAGGACGAGCACGTCCGTCGCTACATGGCTGCTATGGACGTCAGGTTCTCCAATACCTAGCAGGTTCTTTGGGCAGATGACCGGAGATATGATCCTGTGATGGTTCCTTCTCTTTGGGTGTCTACCGCCCGCGCCTCAGGAACCGCAAGTGGCCTAGATTCTTCTGTAGTCTTCAATCTTTATTAGCTAGCTAGCTAGTGATGTATTCGATATATAATATTCGAGACAATGTATTCGAGATTATATATATTATTAGAGACGTTGTATTCGAGATTATATATTATTCGAGACGATGTATTCGAGATTAAATATTATTCGAGACGATGCATATTATGTACTATGATTCAGTTTTTCCTTATTGGTTGCATCCATGCACTGTAATTTGAATACTAAATTGTTCTATATTTCTTCTGGATTAGTTAAATAGAAGCTATGGCGGACAATACCGGCAGAGAGGGAGAAGAGAACCTGTTCGAGATCATACGCAGCCCTCGCAGGCCAGATGATCTGAATGAAGAAGATGACGGCTCGCAATATCTGAACAATACCGGGGAGGGTGATAATAAGATATTCGATCTCGACGACTGAATAGATGAAGTCATGAACTATGATTATGATTATGATGACGCAGACAATGTTGATCTTGAAATAACAAAGAGCGGCGAGGTATATTTATATAAGCAGGCATCTGGTGATCATCACATGTTTTTTTTATTTGAAGATATATTAACGAATCGATCTTTCTTCTTTCAGCCCTTCGGATCGAGCAAATCTGCCTCTACAGGCCGCAGGACAGTGCGAGGCCCGGGCGAAAAGTTGAAGGAGGGCGTAAAGTACAACATCGATGCCATCAAAGCTAATGGCAAACCACTAGCGCCTAAGAACATTGCGAACAAGTCCGTTCGTCAGTGCGGAGTTCTTGTGAAGGACCAACTCCCGATCTCCATTCAAGAATGGAAAGAGCCAGCAAAGAAACGTCCAGATGTTACTTGGGTCGATGACAGAGCAAAAAATACACTTTAGGAATCTCTGATGGAACATTTCACCCTACCAGATCATTTCACTGATGCAGATATGCAGAAAGTCAAGGACGCTGCTCTTAGGAAGATGGCAATTGCATTCAACACCCACAAGAAAACTGTATGGGCCAACTACGTCGAAAGAGAAAGGAAGACTCCATAATTCAAGGGAACACTAGAGAGGCAAACAGAACACTGGCCCGCTTTCGTGAAATTCAAGGAATCAGAATTATCTAAGGAACGGTCGAGAAAAAACAAGGCCAATGCCGCAAAAAAGACGCAGTTCCATAGGCTGGGGCCAGGTGGCTATGCGGTGGCAATGCCTAGGTGGGATAAGTCTGAGCAAGAGATGGTGAATGCAGGGGTCACTCGAGTTACTAGGAGCTGGCCCCCAGGTGCAGAACTTGGTTCTATGCGCATGGGGGGGCGTTGGACCCGAAGACAGGCCTGGTTTTGAAGAAGGCAAGTCTTAAAGGAGCCGAAGAGAAGTTACTTCAAGCAATAGAAGCTGCTCGAATGGGGGTGTTCACGCCCAACAGAGAGAACGACGAGCTTACGCGTGCCCTGGGAAATCCTGAACACCCGGGAAGAACACGAGGCAAGGGCGTTATTCCCTGGTATGAGGGCTTTTCGGACTGGAACGAGGACTACAGGAGCCGTGCAAGAAGAAAGATGGAGGAGGAGAAGAAGAGGAAGCTGGAGGAGGAGCAGAGGAAGCAGGAAGCAGAACGCCTTCTAGGCCTAGAATCAGCGCATGCGGACTTGGCACTCAAATTCCAGCGGCAGCAGCAGCAGATCGACTCACTTAGCCAGGAAAGGGGGTCTCAGCAGCGGCAGCAGCTAGCGGATGATCCAACATTGGATAGCACCCTCCCATCCATGCCGAGAAGCAGCGTCGGTTCCACCCCGGGCGACGCACTGCTAGATAGATACCCTGTGGATGATATCATAGAGAACACTAACTGTGAGCTACACTTCAAAATGAAGAACATATCCATGAAGGTGGTGGACGTCGTTGCTTATACAAATCCCCCCGAAGCAACCTTCCATTGCAACCCGATTCCAGCCGGCTATGCTCGTGTCGTGGTTGATGAGGTGGTGGACCAATATTCGAGGCTAGAGCTTGACATTCCTAGAGGTGACGAGGTGCACACACTGGGAGAGGCCATACATCGTCTCATCCTATGGAGAAAGGATTGCATCATCTTTCGAAGGCCACCGATACCGCATCGTCATCCGACTCCTCCTCGATGTGAGGCCACTCCTCCTCCTCCAAGTGCGGCATAGCAGCAGGCCACTCCTCCTGCTTCAAGTCCGGCACATCGTGAGGCCACTCCTCCTGCTTCAAGTCCGACACCGGGTGTGGCCACTCCTCCTGCTTCAAGTCCAGCACAGCGTGACGCCACTCCTCCTTCAAGTCGAGCACAGCGTCAGGCCACTCCTCCTGCTCCAACTCAGCCACGTCAGCCGTCTCCGCTGCCTCAGCAATCGGGGAAGAGAGCCGCCGCAGCTATGGTGCGTAGCGGTACGAGTCGAGGTAGTACAGGAGGTACATGCGGAGGCAAGCGATATAAATATGGTCCAAGCCTCGCTCCTCTTCCTCCGAGGCCTTACAACATGACCGAGGAGCAAAACGCAGCCATAGTGAAGGCCCAAGTGGACGCCCATTTTGGACCGAAACGGGCACCGCCGCCAAGGAAGAAAGTGCCTGAGGAAAAGATTGACCACTTTATTCATATGGCTAGACCACCATCTCCCAAGCCTGTTGACTCAGACTATGAGCGCCAAATCCGGAAGGCACATCGAGCACGAGTACAGAAGGAGTCGAGCTCGAGCCAAGCAGCTGGCAAAAAATGCGGGAAAACCGTTCCCCAGCTGGGAGAACAGGCGGCGCAATCGACCCCCCCGCTTGTTGTGCCAACAACACATAAGAGTATCGGCGCCCTATATATATGTGGGCAAACCATTAACGTTCCCCAGGTGGAAAATCTGGTAATAACCGAGGAGCATATAATGCAGGCTGAAATGCTCGGTATGACTGTTGGACAACTCCTCGAGATCGAGCCCATGTCTCCGCTTAGAGAGGAGGAAATAAAACGGAAATATGTCCGCGGCGAACCTTTGGTCGAGCCCGAGGAGGTCAAGAACCTCCCAACGAGAATGTATGAATTGCATCAATGGTACATGGAAATTTGCAAGACCCACAATCTACAGTCCCTCATGGTGAAAGTCAAGGAAGAGTATTACTTCCATACGCTAGCTCTGTCTATTGAGTATACAGAACTGTTTCAGTTATTCAATTATGACGCACTCGACAAATCTATCGTCAGTTGCTATTGTCTGTAAGTGATTTCTTTCTGTAATTTAAGTCTCAAGCTAGCAGTAGTGCTCTCGTTGATCATTACCTGTAATTATCCTCACTATATTATTTTCTGTGGTATTATGTAGGATGAAGATGTCCGAAATGAGAAACGCTAGACGCTATGGCATTGGGTTCATTGACCCAAATACCATTAATGAAGAGACATGGTCATATGAACATTATAAACAAGAAGTAGAGAATAACATGCTAGAATTCTTGAAGCGCCTCAATACCAATGCAGATATACTACTTCCTTACAACTTCTAGTGAGTCACTCTCTCTTATACTATAAATTCTGTTTTTGTTACTAGCTAGAAGTTAATAAGTGTAAGGGTTTAGGGTTAGTTGATGAGTGTTATGCACATGCCCGCTTAATTTATACATGCAAACGTGCGCATGCGGGTACCACTGGATCTTGGTAGACATTAAAGTTAAAGATTGAAAAGTTGAAGTACTGGACTCATTGCTTAAAAACCTAAAGAGTACTCAATCGTGAAGGGGATTGTCAACATGTAATTTCAATCATTATATATATGTCCTTATATCAACTAATTAATAACTCATTTATTCATTTTCTTTGCCGGCGGGCCGGCAGGGCTTGGTAAAAGTTCATCAAAGACGTTACAGGCCCGTTCAGAGAAAATCTGTATTGGTATCGACCCACGGTAATTAATTAAGTAGTACTAGCTAGCTAGCTACCATGCAATGTCTTTAATTCTAGTTTCAATAACATTAATTATCATGCTTGATTAATTATTATCTGATTGAACTCTATTCTCGTACAGGCCATGAAGTAGGAGCCGGGGAATGAATTATGTGCATACTACGTTTGCAAGAACATTCGCATGATGACGTCCGAAATGAGCACATCTGATAGACAGATATAGGTACGTTTGCCTGAACACTATACACAATTTTGACATCATTATCGATATCTAGTCACACAACTAATACATGCATATTGATATCCTTCTTAACAGTTCAATGAGGTGCGGCAGAAGCTCATACCAATGGATCGCATATGAGCAATTGCAGGGGAAATGGCGGGATTTTTGCTCAACCTGGTCATAGATCCTAGAGGAGAATTCCATTACCCGCTACCGTAGTAATGCCTCTATGTAGGAGAAATTGTAGATACCAAATTGTATATATATACGTACATGTGTATGTGTGAATATGGTGGTGCGAGACATTCGATGATATATATATATATCTATATATATATATATATATATATATACATAAACACTATTCTGATCACGGGATGAGAATAATATTCTAATCACAACCTGACCTGCCCGCTAGAAGTACGCTGAACATCCCTCTGAACTAGGTTGAACTTCCGCCAACTTTGCCCAAATGAGGCTTGCGATATACCGTTGGAAAGCTATGGACACCAGTATCATGACCCAACTTAAATTTTTGTCAAAATGTAATTGGTTTAGGAGCAGTTTTGAAAATCGTTTTTTCTTCACACGAAAAACGTGAATAGTATTTTCGATCGCACTTCTAAACCGTTTATCGGAATGAGGCAAATAATATGTCGTTGGAAAGCTGCTACAAAATCGCTCCTTCCACATGTCGAAAGTTTTCTCTAATTCCCGATGGTTAAAGAGTAATTTGGAAAAACGTAAAATTTCATAAACCGAACAGCCGAGTTCGTATTTTTGATGTAATTTTTAAACGGCTAATCCAATTGAGACAAATGATATGGCGTTGGAAAGCTTATGAAAATGCGCTACTTTTTCATGTTGAAAGTTTTTTCTAATTTTTAACGGTTTAAAAGTAATTTTGAAAACGGTAGAAGTCCTACCGAGTTCGTATTTTCGAGCTCAATTTTTAACCGTGTGTCCAAATGCAGCAAATGATATGGCGTTCGAAAGCTTGAACAAATGCGAAACTTTTTGGTATGTATTGTTTCTTCCAATTCTTTACGCTTTTAAGTCAATTTGTTAAATGGCGAAAAACGAATTTTCACCGTAATTTCTACAAACTTTATCGGAACGGGGCAAATAATATACAGTTGAAAAGGTACGGAAAATGGAAAACTTTTTCATGTTGACGGTTTTCTCTGATTCCTAGCCATTTTCAAGTAATTTCGAAAATTTCGAGATCATTCGTTCTGCCTTTATCGCGAAACAGATTCGTCGAAAATGCATCGCATGAAGAACTTGAACTTCTCCGCGTGTGTACTTGAACTTCACTCTGTTTTTCACGTGCTTCTTTGCTCGCAGCTCTCCATCCGCTCACCGGAATTGAGCAAGTGTTATACCAATGGAAAGCTGATGTAAACACACAACTTTCCCGTGTTGATCATTTTTCATACTCGCGACGGTTTTAAAAGTTTTTAATCCGAAATGCATTCAGTGTAGTAGTTGAACTTCCTGCTGTTTTGACGTTGAACTTCTATGACGTAATTTCGTTTGTAATTTTCTCATCCATTTGAGAGTGTTATACAAATGATATTCCTTTTGTACAAGCGCATCTACTTATAACTACAAAACTTTTAGCCTTTGCTATTTTATTCTTTTTTAATACAAAATGCACACCGTGTAGTACATGAACTTCTGGCAGTTATCAATCTGAACTTCTCTCGGTTACGTGAAAATATCCGAGTTTTTTATGAAATTTTATTTGAATTCCTCAATCCTTTTCTATGAATTTTGAAGCGCTCTGTTTTTAAAAGTTGAACTTCTTGTTATTTTATTTTGGAACTTCTTGTTTCCATTTTTTAATAACGAGTAAAATCTGAATTTTCTATAATCATCAAACTTCTCCATCCTTTTAATATGGACTTCATGGTTTTATTTCTTAATCCTTTTTTATGAATAAAAATATTTTAAAACACGAAAACAACATTTTTTGTGTGTGTTTTTGCATTGGTTTGGACATCAAACCACGTCATCTTTACAAATTGAACTTCCCCTTTTCTTTGTGTTTTCTTTCAACATTGTTTAGCACGTCGAACCACGTCATCTTTAGAAATTGAACTTATCCTTTCTTTTTTGTTTTCTTTCAACATTGGTTTGCACGTCGAACCACTTCATCTTTAGAAATTGAACTTCTCCTTTTCTTTTTGTTTTCTTTCAACATTAGTTTACACGTTGAACCGTGTCATCTTTAGAAATTGAACTTCTCCCTTTCTTTTTGTTTTCTTGCATGTTCTACCTTGCATGTTTAAATTTATTTTGAACTTGCTGAGATAACACACTTGACCTTCTCAAACACAATATTTTGACCTTCGCAAAACATAAATTAAAGCCCAAATTTTGACCTATAGAGCATGCACAATTTTCTCCACTTTTTCAAAGAATAAATGCTGAATTTGCCCCGTTAATTATGAAAACAGCGAGATCATTCGTTCTGCCTTTATCGCGAAACAGATTCTTTGAAAATGCACCGCGTGACGAATTGAACTTCTCGGCATGTCTACTTGAACTTCACTTTGTTTTTCACGTGTCTTTTTTGCTCGTAGCTCTCCATCCACTCACCGGAATTGAGCAAGTAATATACCAATGGAAAGCTACTGTAAACACGCAACTTTCTCGTGTTGATCATATTTTCATACTCGCGACGGTGTTAAAAGTTTTTCGTCTGAAATTCATTCACTGTAGTAGTTGAACTACTGTGGTAGTTTTGTTTTGAACTTCACTCTGTTTTTGACGTGCTGTTTTTTTCGATCGTAACACCCAAACCACTTACCGGAATTGAGCAAATGATATACCGATGGAATGCTGTTGAAAACACGTAACTTTTTCGTGTAGATCAATTTTAAATACTCGCGACGGTTTCAAAATAATTTTTTGAATGCGTAAAAATATGTTTTTAACGGTATACATAAAACTTTTAAACCATTCATCCAAATATAGCATATAATATACCATTGGAAAGCTTATGAATAGGAGCATCTTTTTCATGTAGACACACGTTACAAATTTTTGTCGTTTGAGAGCAATTTTAAAAATGGCAAAAACAACGTTGTTTTTTGCCTGGTTTTCACATGTAATTGAAGGTCAGACGTGTCGCACTAGAGATCTCAAACTGCACCGGGAGGAGCACGTAAACTTCTTGCAACAAACCTTTTAGGCTTTTAGTTTTTTATTCCTTTTAATTTCATCTGAAACGCCTTGCGTGTAGTAGTTGAACTCTCCGCTGTTTTCACCTTGAACTTCTACCACGTATTTTTGTTCGTAATTTCTCACATGTTCATCGGAGTTACACAAATGATATACCTTTTTAGAAACCTACTAAAAGGATGCAACTTCATCTATTACGGTTAAAATTTGTTTTGAACAACATACACGGAATTTTTAACCGTTTATTTTGAAGTTGAGCATAATATATACCCTTGGAAACTCATTGAATAGGAGAAACATTTTTCACATAGAGCATTTTTATTTGAAATCTGTAATGGATTAATATAATTATTTTAAAACATAAAAAATGACATATTTTTTTGTGTGCTTTGAACATGTAAATACACGGTGAACCTCTCTCACAAATTTTTTTTAACTTTCTCCGGCCGAGGACTTGAAATTCTAGCAACAAAAAAATTCTGAACCACTTTGTGTATTTCTAGAAATGGGAAAGTTTGGAGTTTTTTAGTAAATGTCGAACTTCTTCGTTATTTCAAACCGAACTTCTCGGTTTATTCGTTAGTAACGGGAAAAATTCGAGTTTTTGTAATAAATATCAAACTGCTCCTTTTTTGAAATTGAACTTCTTGGTTTATTATTTAGTCACGAGAAAAATTGGGTTCTTCATATATATTGAACTATTCTATTTTTTAAAATTGAACTTCTTGGTTTTTTCAATTTGGACTTCTTGGTGTTATTCATTCGTAACGGGAAAAAAATCCTATATGTTTTAATAAACATCGACCCGCTCCATTATTTTACTTTCAACTTCTAGATTATTTTTAACTATCGCAATAGATTATATGATATAATGTTTGGGAAGCTATTAAATAGTAGAAACTATTTCATTTAGAGAGTTTTTTTAAATTTGTAATGGTTTGGGAAAATGTTTGCAAAACACCAACAATAATATCATCTTTTTTGTGTTTTTGAACACATAAATACATAGTGAACTTCTCTCACGATAATTTTTGAACTTTGGCAGGCCGAGTACCTGAACTTCTAGCGGCAAACATTTTAGAATATGCCTTTTTCTGCTTCTTCTTTTTTCTCATATGAAAAACACCCTACATGAAGTAGTTGAACTTTCCGGGTGTTTCATATTTGAACTTCTTGTAAACATAATTTACGCTAAGCAATTTTTAAAAACAGAACATACATGAAGGAGGTCGAAGATGTCAGCACGGATGCATCAACATGTAGGACTATGTTTGGATGATCTTTTTTTAACAGTGGAAGGTCAAACATAGTCTTACATCCATTGAGCTTCATATTCTGGAGTTCTTGCAACAATATTAACTCTTAAACATTAGCAAAACAACCTAAAGAACAAAAACTATCGGTTCTCATTTGGCATATCAACAAGCATATACAGAGCACATAAACCTATACAGAACCTCCTGCTTCCTCTCCCTTGTTGAGGATGTGCCGTCTATCTGCATGAATAGTCCTCCTCGAGCTGCAAGCAGAGTCCTCCTCAAACTGCAGGTCGCACACAACCCTCATCAGTGGCACCGTCAAAAAGGCCGCCTGGACGCACCTGTGCTCGTGAGCACCCACGAGGCCAGAAAGGATGGACGGCCTAGTCTGGGATGTGGTCGGCGAGTTCTTGGGGCGATCCGGTGGCACCTCCCCTACCACTGTGTCGCCTTTGTTGTAGATCTGAAGATGGGCGCCCGTGGAAGAAGGTGGCGCCGAATGTGTCGCTGCGGGGATGGCGTGGGTAGGTGGTGACGCTAAGGGAGTCGAGGTGAACATGGGGAGCCAGGCGGTGTCGCATCGAGGGCACGCGGTCAGCGGCCTGCTTGGGCTCGCGGGGATGTGGAGGAGATGGGGGTGGAGGGCGCCGAATCTCGGATGCGAGCGGCGGTGCCAGGCTGTACGCGGTTGACGGTGTCAGAGACGGGATGCAGGGCATCGGGTTCGGAGGAGCCACCGGCCGCCGGTGACGTTTGTTGGGAAGAAGATGGAAGCCCGGGAGTGGGTGGCGGAGGAAGAAGGTGGACGCGGGGGGTGGTTGGGAAGGTGGAGGCCGCCGGGAGATCCGGCGGCGCGTGTGGGGTTCTGGGGAGGGCGCGCGGCGGCGGGTGGATCCGGTTAGCGGGCACGACGGCGGGGGTCTCCGGGGAGGGGAGCGGCGGCATGGCGATCGAGGAGAGGTGCGAAAGCGACGTGGGGATCGGGGGAGGGACTTGGCGGCGCGGGATCCGGGGATGCAGCGAGTGGTTGCAGGGTGGAGTGCGGGAGACGTGGGGAGAAGCGGTGTTTTTTTGCTGTTTTATCGCTGGCCTAGCCGCACCAGTTCGGAAACGTCCTCGCGCGCCCGGCCGACCATGATCCGAATAACTATTCTAATTCCGAGATCAGAATAGTGCTACTATATATATATAATCGGTTCTACGAGAAATTCTATTTATATATATATATATATATATATATGCATAACGTGTATAATATGTAGTATCGTAAAATACCAGCAAACGAAAAAGAATTTAATCAAAAACACAAAATTAAAGGAAAAAGAAACACCGAACCGAAAACCCCCTAACCTTTTAGTACCGGTTGATGTTACCAACCGGTACTAAAGGTCTCCCCGTCCCCGGCGCCGGCTCGTGCCACGTGGTGACCCTTTAGCGGCGGTTCATGCATAACCGGTACTAGGGGGGGAGGGGCTTTAGTCCAGCACTAAAGGCCCTTACGAACCGGTGTTGTAGCCTGGTTCTGCACTAGTGCTGCCATAAACTATACTCCCGAATGCCTTCCTGAGTACAACACAATGTCGAAGCAGATTCCGTATTAACACAAGTTCAAGAAGTTTCCATATTAACATGGGTTGAAGCAGTTTCCATTTTAGCATGAGTTGAATACATTTGCATTCTACAGATTAGATGAAGAGTTTTAATTTTACAAAGAGAGTGGATGAAAGAGTTTTGCATTTATAGAGAAGATGAACGATATGTAGTGTGGACAAATTCGAAACAACTGCTGAAAGCATATAAGTAGTAAGCCCATCCCAAGATGAGTGCTCTCTCCTCCGAATTCCCTAGAGCCTCCGGTATCACAGCTGAGACGGCGACGGGTTCTCCACCCATACGGGGATGAAAGAATAGCCATACGTCCATAAATGGAATCTACCATTGCCCCTAAGCCTAACCTAGCCAACAGAGCAATTGGAAAACCCAGATCTAGATCCGTCGAAGTTGCTGGCCTCAAATATCGAGTCCGCAGTTACCACCACTGGAATCATGGTTCGCTGCCGCCTGACGTACTACATCCCGTTAAAATCTTAGCGGCGGTCAACGCCCACGAGGCGACGGCCGTCGCGGACATTAACACGAGCTTCTATTGGCCCGAGGCAGACGAGGGGGGATGGTGGAGGACGAGGACGACGTGGATGTGGATGGCCTCGGCGACCTGGATGACACCGCTGCCGACGAGGTGGAGAAGGGGATTAGGAGGAGGCGTGAGCGTTACGTTACCTAACCTTACTTGTTTGGATCAGCTCAGTGGTGGGCACAGGTAGACGCAGCACGACGGCAAGCACGACTACACAACACGGTAATGCGCAAGATGGCGAGCGCTCTAGTCCTGGCAGTGCTAGAGATTTGAAATCAGGGGGTCATGGGAAGAACGGGGCAGAGGTGAACATAAGTCATAGGTGTTCAACCACGTAGGAGGTCCTATAAATGAAGCCGCCTCGAATACTTTCGATCTGGAAGTGGTAATGATTTTCAAGCCGCCTCTGCAGATTATTACAGGAGGTTTCTGACTTCCAACCCAGTTGACATTAAAAATAACAACCCCCCGGGATAATTAAATTCGGCTTTGTCACGTGTTGATGTAATCGTCTTCATTGGCTGCTCCTAATGCTTATTTTTCCACTATTGATTATCCACATGTTTGGAGGACACCAAGCATTTCTATCACTTGCCTCTCCATTACATAAACTTCAGTGTTATCCTTAGTAGAAACATGAATATATTCCCATGTAGTCCCTTTTCAACTGAAATGTCTATATTTTATTTCCATGTCTGTCCCACGTTTAGAAGTCATAAGTATCTAAGAGACAAACTTCTAGTGCAATAGAATTTGGGCTTTGGCTATTGTTATCATTCAAATGGTCAATCGAGTTCATGACCTGATTCGGTTCATTTTGCAAAATCCGTACGTTGTTGTTCTTCCTTGCTATCAGCATCTAAAGATTC